>NW_010133028.1:0-14540 GCF_000699245.1 Pterocles gutturalis | reverse complement strand
TAACAGAAGTGCTCAACCTGTTTTTGTAGGAGTTGAAAAAAACACATTTGCACTAGGAAAATAAATCAGTTTTCATATCTGTTTCAAGGGATTTGAGTAGGAAATTGAATTCTTAAGAGAAACAGAGGCATGCACCAACACAGAAGATGGCAGCAACTTTCAAGTATTTCATTTCAAAATGGTCTAGGAAAGGTTTTAACCAACTTTAAAAGTGCTGCTTTCCTTAGTCACCCATGTTAGATGTGGAATCTATTTTTGCTGCAGCGGTAACAACCTGACTTTAAAAAAAAAATCTGACTATTGTTACACTTTATATTGATTTTGCTTTTAAATTTCATTTTTCCTCTTCCTAGTGAGAAAAATTAATCTAGCTTTGTCCCATGGATTTAAAACAAGGATTTATCTGAAAGGCTAAAGTTAAAAACAGAAGAGGTATTCCACTGTGAGCTCCCCAGATAACATTGCTACTGTCACAGAGTTAACTCCTAGTCTTACAGGAGTTGATACTTTCAGGTAATTCCATGCCATGCCAAGGTGAGAACTTCTGAAGGATCCTATAAAAATTGGTGGTCAAAAAAGTGAGAGATGAGCTTCTCTGCACACAAAAGTTAGAGAAAAATAATTTAAGCCATCCCAAGAGGATGCTGCACTCAGAACTGGTAGTTACAACTCAGAATAAAGCTCTTGGCGTTACCACTGACATTTCTCTGAACCTAATGTGCACTAGTAGACACACAAGCCAGCAAAATACCGGGCATCCTTATAAAGGGCACTGAAAATAAAATAGAAAAGATTATTTCACAGCCTGATGAAACCTTATATGTCCATATCTCAAATGGAGAGTACAATTCTGGTGTTTGCATCTAAAGAAGGGTAAACAGAGTTGGAGAATGGCAACATAAACGAAAATTAAGGAACAACTGTCTTCTTAGGAGATATTCAAGAGGTTGGAACTATTTCACTTGGAAGGAAAATACCTTAGGAAGAACATGACCTACGTTTACAGAAACAAAAGAAAGGAAGGGCAAGGTGAAAGAAAAGCTACTACAGAGTTTTGGTAATTATTGGTTTGGAACTAGATTATCTTTAAGGTCCCTTCCAACCCAAAACATTCTATGATTCTATGAAATCTTCAATATTAGAATGAAGTGGCCCTCACTGAAATAGTACAAGACAAGTTTAAAAAGAAAGTGTGGAGAGTTTGACCAGTGAGTAGTGGACTGAAAACCAATGTTACAAAAGTCTGTGGTGGAAGAGAGTCTCAACTGGTTCAAAAAGGGTTTAAAGACTGGTCTATAAACCTGTCTACGCTGTTCTACATAGGATCTCCTGTTGATGTTCTAGGAGTCATGATACTAGTACAGATGAAAAAAATCACTGGTCTGATTAACAGGTTAGCACTATTCCACTTGTAAGGAAAAGGTAAAGGTAGTTCTTATGCACTTAAGGTTAACTCTCACAGAAACAGCAGCAAAGTGCCCTGCTGCATCTCATCCATCCACTCCATTACAAAAACAGTTCACGCTAATAAACAAGAGATCACTGTGTCCTTCCCCCAGCTCTGTAGGTTTTCCACTAGAACTGATAGTTACATCCAATAAAGTCTTTAATTCCATACAAGCAAAGGTTACTCTGATAATCAGGTTAACTAGGTTTCCTTCCCTCCTGATCTATTTTGGAGATAAAAATGACGATACCTCAGCAGCTCTTCCTCTGTTCCCCTCAAACCCCAAAGCAGAAACAGTTGGGAAGTTTGTACTAGGCTTCGTAATAGCCAATTCTTAAACGAGCCATATTTCAAAACAAAAGGAAGACACAGACCAGGAATGAAACACACACAGACAAATTTTGGAGCACTGAAGACATTCAGTGGAGAAAAGGAGGCTACACTCCAACTACTCATGATGTTCTTGGACTATCTCTGGGCACCACTGCCTGAAAGTGCTGGATGGCCCACAGCCAAACTGCTCAGGGAGCATCCTAACAGTTTAACAGCAGGCACTACTTCAGTTCAGTCCCCAGGTCAATCCCATGGCCCTGTTCAAGTTACTGGAATACCTATATAACCTTAAAATATTTGTCTAATATCCTGAGACTATTGATTTTACTCTACAGGTTAAAATTTCCAACAAAAAATCATTATAGAAATAATGATTAAAAAAAACCAAGAGGAGCCGAGCCAACTGTCTGATACCAAAAACTGATTATTCAATGTTAAGATTTTTACAGTCAGCAGGTTTTATCCCCCACAGGCTACCAGATAAGAGTTGTTTTCTTCTTAAATAATTTTCAGTATTAATATAGCTCCCCTATGGACACACTTTCCACATCTGCTCCCACCTTGCTTGACATCATTAAAATAAATAATTCCAAATATCAGACTTCAATGCTGTTATTTTTTTGTGATCCATTAAATCACATCCTAATTTTCAAGTTTTCAATTACATAAAGGTACTCTTGTGGCTGAGAAAATACTGTTGCAAACCAATTCACAAGTGCATAAACAATCAGCATAAATACCTTCTTTAGTTTGCCAGCACAGTTTGAAACAGTAAAAGTTAAGTCTCCAGATCACTGTTCATCTTATAGCGGTAACAAAACTAAAAGTTACACGGAACAATTTAAGAATCAACAAATTATTTCACTGATCATTTCCATAAATGGCACAGAAAGGAAGAAACGTAAAATCATAGAATGATTTGGGTTGGAAGGGAACTTAAAAACCACTGAGTCCCAAAGACGTGCCATGGGCAGGGACACCCTCCACTAGCCCAGGTTGCTCAAAGCCTCATCCAGCCTGGCCTTGAACACCTCCAGGGATGGGGCATCCACAGCTTCCCTGGGCAACCTGTTCCAGTGTCTCACCACCCTCACAGGAAAAAACTTATTCCTAATGTCTACTCTAAATCTACACTTTTTTCAGCTTAAAATTGTTACTCCTTGTCTTATCACTATGCTCCCTGATAAAGAGTGTTTCCCCATCTCTCTGTAGGCCCCCTTTAAGTACTGGAAAGCTTCTAAAATGGCTCCCCAGAGCCTTCTCTTCTCCAGGCTGAACAACCCCAACTCTTTCAGCCTGTCCTCATAGGGGAGGTGCTCCAGCCCTCTGACCATCTTTGTGGCTCTCCTCTGGACTCACTCCAATAGGTTCAGGTCTTTCTCATGTTGGGCACCCCAGAGCTGGATGCAGTACTCCAGGTGGGGTCTTACAAGAGCAGAGTAGAGGGGCCAAATCATCTCCTTTGACCTGCTGCCAATGCTTCTTTTCATGCAGCCCAGGACACGGTTGGCTTTCTGGGCTGCAGGCTCACACCACTGGCTCATGTTCAGCTTCTCATCCACCAATACCCCCAAGTCCTTCTCCTCAGGGTTGCTCTCTATCCATCCTCCACCCAGCCTGTATTTGTGCTTGGGATTGCCCTGACTCAGGTGCAGGACCTTGTACTTGGCCTTGTTGAATTTCACGAGGTTTGCATTGCCCCACCTCTCAAGCCTGTCAAGGTCCCTCTGGATGGCATCCCTTCCCTCCAATGTGTCCACCACACCACACAGCTTGGTGTTGTCGGCAAACTTGCTGAGGGTGCATTCAGTCCCACAAAGAAAAGGAACAGAGTCTCAGGAAAGTAGGGGGAGTTGCCACAGATACAGAAAAACCAAAATGCAACATAGAAACTACTAATCAAAAAACCATAACAGGCTGACATTTAGTCACAATAATAATTTTTTCTACTTACAGACACTAAATGGTACAGAAAACACCTACAAAATGCTAATACCTAACGGCTGTATCTTACCACTTTAACATTTCTACAGCTGCCTTCCACAGAACTGATTGCATAAAGGCTATATACCACCTTGCCTTCCTGCTTTCTCACAAGTTATTGCAGCTGTATGCCTGTCCTTTAAGTGACATAACCCTTATTTGTTTTTTGAGATGTCCTTCCTTCAGGATCTCCTTATTTCTCCAATTATACTATTTCGTTCATTTCTTCACTTTGCCTTTCAGTAAGCATCTCCCCTATCAGATCTGTGGTGAAGTTAACAGTACATTAGCACTGCCTACAATTATTCTCTAGAGATACGGTCATTTACTTTCGCACCCCCAAGCATATCCTTCACCTGCACACAAGAGATAGGCTGAAGCAGCTGCTTACAATCACTTCCTAAAAACTCACCTTTACAATAATGGAGAAAGCTTCCTAGATCCAATTAGAGGTTCATTTTATTTTCT
The DNA here is from genome assembly GCF_000699245.1 of Pterocles gutturalis. Taxonomy (NCBI): domain Eukaryota; kingdom Metazoa; phylum Chordata; class Aves; order Pterocliformes; family Pteroclidae; genus Pterocles; species Pterocles gutturalis. Next base: position 10,309 of record NW_010133028.1, on the reverse strand, counting down.
ACCAATTAAGAACTTTTAGTCTGTGTTATTTCTCTATTTCCTCCCCTGAATCTACCCATAGCTTCGTGTAAACCCACCAGTTTGCCTTACCCCTTAACTTCTCAAATAATTTTATCATCTCTTCTAAGAATCTGTAGAATATCTGCCAGAACGCAGAAACTACCCAAGTAGGTATCCATCATGTAGTATCAAAATTTAAACAAACTACTAGTTTCTCACTGACATTCTAGATAGATTGATCAGTATCTCAGAGCAACACGTGTACATGAGTTTTTGTTCTAGTTTATAGGATATAACAAAAGCTATATTCAGGTTCTGCAAAGAATAAACTATTGGATTAAGAGTTCCCTTTATATTTACAAATCAATTATTCTTGAGTGATAGTTTGCCCTAAACACATCATCATGAGCATTCACCCTCTACCAAGTATTTTTCTGTGCAGAGATCAGACCCAAGTAATTCAAGAAGAAGCCATCCATTGCTGACAAACTGGCACTGCTGCAACACTCTTCAAAAGGCCAACAGGAAAACCCCTCTGCTTCCCCTATTCTTTTAAAAAGTAAAGTTCAACTGTATCGTTAAGTATGCAGGAAGTGGTCTGCCTCCATTTTATTTTAACAGTATCCTAAAATGAGAGGGATGGGATGTATAAAGAGGAGAGGAGATTAAAAGGAAGTTCTACATAACAAAGCATATGCAAGACACACACACTCACAAAAAACACATACAATCTGTACCTACCGCTGTGAAGTTACCTAACTGGTAAATTTTTCAAACACCTGATGACAGTGCATTATAAACCAGACTGACAAAGACAATATAATTCAGAAATCAACATATTTCCAAGTATTCCCCAACTTCATCTTAATGCAGAGATCCCACTTTTTTTCAGCCAACCCTAGAGCTGAGGCTTCCATCACCTACTACATACAAAAATGATATTAGACACACACTATTCTGCTGTCTGTTGGCATTTCTCCCTGCCTCAGAACACCATTAAAAATCCATTCAAATGGCTTTTCTATTTCCCCTCCTGTAGCCTGAAACTTCAGCAATACCAAGAGCGCATATGAATTGCATTCCAATGAGGTCTAGGGCTTTGTCAGGTTTGCATTGTTCTAGTTCCCAAGGGACTCTGCTCTAGTGTGATCTACAGGGTTTTGGCATTTCACCTCATCACAATGAAAAATTTATCCTAGCATAGGCTAGGATGCTCTTTCGAATAGTGAAGCAAGGCTTCTTTCAAACTTTAAGTAGTAATACAGATGTGAAATAATTTTCACCTTTGCAGGTGAATAGGGGTCTTGGATGGCTACCAATGTCTTGCACATTTGAAGACTAATTTATTTTAATTTTTAAATGTATTATTATGTTTAGTGTATCATTCTCCTCATTGGTTTATATCATCATTTGGAGGGTACATTCTTGACCCTCACCCTACCTCATTATTCTTTTCTGTTATTTAAAAGTGCATTTCTACTAAGATGCTATAATCTCCTTAATTATTGTCCCCTTTCTTATTCACTTCTTTAAAGTGTCACTCCTGTCACAATTTAATTTAAAGGAAGTAAAAACTTAGTCAACTGACTATAGCTAGTCAGAATAGCAAAAAAGAAGGAAGGTGTTAAGTTCATAAATTGTTTTGACAGGGATTTTTCCATTAAACACAGCATCCTCCATTTTATTTCTGGGCCACTGTGTAGCAAATTATTTGATTTCTGCTTTGTTGAACATAACTTCAAGATATTAATAAATATCTGAGGCAAATAAGGGTGCATAGATTTTGATATTAAGCATTAACAAACTAAAATGCAACTGTAGCACTCTACCTTATTACCACCTTGTCGTCACCCAAAACCCTCAGTACATTGTACTCTTCTCTCAGCAACCCATCCTTTTAGCTTTTATTTTTTAAAACTACTCTGTATCATACTGAACTTCAACAATCTAATTTAACTTCTAAAGCTAGAAGACTACCAAATTCATTTCCGCCTTAATTCTTACCTATTTTAATAAAGTTGCAAGTAGCAATCTTATCCTGTTCAAGGAACATTCCCCTCCCATTTTAATTCAGTTGACTTGCCAAAGTAGAGAGGAAAGACGATGCATCAATATGTCACAACTCTCACAGTGCACAAATTCATCTAGATACCTCAAGTATTAATTTTACAAAGACTTCTTCCCCCAGCCTCAAGTTATTCAGATTCTAATCCTTCTTTTCCCTCTTAACACCTAGCTTCTTTCAGATATTTATGCATTTTCCTCCCTTCAGTTAGGGAATCTGGGATAAAAAACAGTCTTCACAATTCTTATAATGCTCACAACACTGAACAGCTGCCAAACATATTTGGAACACACAAAAAAAGTTTCATCTCCATGTAATGACTGCCTGAAATAGGTAGCTCATGTGTCAGGGATTTTTACTGATTTTAAATTGTGGATCTGAACAATACAATTATGTTACTAAAACAGAGGAAAGCCACTAGGTTCACAGGTTGTTATGCTGGGAAGTCCCCCTCCACGACCATAAAGTTTAAAAACCATAGGAAATCATATTTATTTATTAAAATAGAGATACAAAACTAAACTTACAAAGTGTTACCTGTTACTAAATCAGTTTTAATGATTTATCAAAAAACATTATATGTTTTATGGTGCTTTGGCTACATCTAGACTACCATTTGAATACAAGACAAGCAATTTTTAATGGCAAAGGTGGCAAATAATGAAAAGCAAAAAACATCACCTCTGATCAATTCCTAGATTTACCAACTACACATCTTACCTATAAGCAATGCGAGTGAGCACAGGAATGGTCAATACATTTCTAGCATACAATATTGCTGAATATATTAGAAATGTGTAGCACAGGCAAGCACTATGCCTCCAGCAGGCAAGACTACACAGAACTAGTAAAGCTGTCACTTGATAATAATATAATCCTCCTGTAACACCAGTAGTAATAGTACAAAATTCTGTGATATATACCGATCGTTGGTGAGAGGGGGGACTGCTATAATCAAGACAGGAACTGAGTAGAATAAGTTGTCCCTTTGCAATTATGCAATTTTTCTAAATCGGTATTCTTAATGTCTGTGCATGGGGAGGGGTGGAGAGGTAGTCGCATAATTTTTGTCTTGATGTTAAAACAAAACGGCCTATAAAATGGAATCTCTGGTTAATAACCAAAGATGTATTTGTTCCAATGCTATTGGAACCAGTATCATCTAGTTAATATCACCATCCAGAATGAAAAGATAAGGCTTTATTAATGATGCAACATCAAAATTAGAAATCAAAGTAGTAAATACTGATGCTAAACAGGCAAAGGAGTTTTCCTGGGTTTTGACTTCACAGAAAGGAAGGGGTTTTTTATTTTTAAAAGCTATTATATAATGATACTTCAGTAAAATATCTTGAACAAAAGAATACAGAGCAGCATTTAAATTAACTTCATTCACTGTTCAGAGAACACAGTTCCCAAACTGCATATCCAGCAAGGATTAAGATTTCTCTGTAACTTCTTTAGAACAAGAAAGTTATCTAAGCCACTTTGTTTTACTTTGTAGGTTAGTTACTTTTCTTGAAAGCATAAGAATTTACAGAGATCGCAGAATCAATATGCCAGTAAATATTCCGATGGACTTAATGCGAAAGGGCAGTAACTTTATTTGACCTGTCTACCAAAAATAAGAGAGGAGAGCCTGCTTACAATTGTTGAAATATACTGTATTTGGCACTTCTGACAGATGTTGCCTAGAGTTCCTCAAAAATAAAAGCTCACCTCAAAATTATGACTGACCTGTGGTTGCTGGCAAGTTTAGCCATTTATGGGGAAAAAAACCAACCTGAATTATCGTAAGTCAGCACTTAAAAATAAACCTAGTGGACCACAAGAAAAATAATTTTCACTGACATGGAAGCTTAGATATTAGGACTCATGAACACGTGACTTTTCTCTTCAGTAGATTAACAAAAACAGTAATAAACTACATTTTAAATTTACTTCCTTATGCCTCTTTCACTTATACGTCTCAATGACAAGTAAAAAGATGTCACATATCCATGAAGCAGGGAAAAAAAAAAAAAATTGTAAATCCCCCAGAGAGAGACAGAGTCAAATTGTTTCTACATTAGTATCACTCCTTTTGAAGGAGGTTTCCTACCGTGTATGATTCAGGGGAAAAAAAGCCCCATAACTATGACTCTGGAAATCAGCAGCAGGTCGAAGGAGGTGATTCTCCCCCTCTACTCTGCTCTCTTAAGACCCCACCAGGAATACTGTGTTCAGCTGTGGGGACCCCAACATAAAAAAGACCTGGACCTTTTGGAGAGAGTCCAGAGGAGAGCCATGAAATTGGTCAGAGGGCTGGAGCACCTCCCCTATGAGGACAGGCTGAAAGAATTGGGGTTGTTCAGCCTGGAGAAGAGAAGGCTCCGAGGAGACTTAATAGCAGCCTGCCAGTACTTGAAGGTACAGGAGAGATGGGGAGGCACTCTTTATCAGGGAGTGTAGTGAGAGGACAAGGGGTAACGGTTATAAGCTGAAAGAGGGTAGATTTAGGTCAGATACTAGGAGGAAATTTTTCACTGTGAGGGTGGTGAGACACTGGAACAGGTTGCCCAAGGAAGCTGTGGATGCCCCATCCCTGGAGGTGTTCAAGGCCAGGCTGGATGAGGCTTTGAGCAACCTGGGCTAGTGGGAGGTGTCCCTGCCCATGGCAGGGGGGGTGGAACTTGATGATCTTTAAAGGTCCTTTCCAACCCAAACCATTCTATGATTCCATATACATCAGAGAAAAAAAACCCTATACATATCCACGCACACAAAAAGCTTCTGATCTGTAAAATTCCACACCATCACACTTAGAAGTAGCTAAAATGCCTTCAAAGAAGTGAAGAAAGAAAATGAACCACCAAACAGGAACTTCCCATTTAAGAGTATCTTTCAACATTTGATTAAGAGCCCCGCTAAATGAATTCAAGGCCTCTCTCCACCAGAACAGTAAAAACTTCCAAACTTGATCACATCCTTTTCAAACACAGACTGCTTAAAACTTTCCATTTGATTCTTGACCCCACAAATAACCTGCTGTTACCAGCTGAATACAGGTATCTGCTTCCCTCATGCAGACCTTAGCACTCATCAGAAATTAACAAAAGACTTCGTAAAATAATATAATAAACAAAGCTTTATCCTTACAAGAGATAAGAGAAGCCAGTAACATCAGATCCCTTGTCTTTCAAATCATACAGCAAGACTGCTAGCGTTGTCTGGCTTTTTGAGGCAGTACTGTGATGGGTGTGCCCTTGGCTGGTGGACAAACCACACACCCACTCACCCAAACCACCTCGCCCCCCCCAACCTGAGGATAGGGAAGAGAATTAAAGGGGTAAAGGGAAAAAAGGACTCCTGGGTTGAGATAAGAACAATTTAACAACTAAACTACAATAATATTGAAAATAATAGGATATACAAATATACAAATGAGTGATAATCAGTGATACTGCCCCCCCACCCGATGACCAAGGCTCAGCCTGTTCCCAGATAACCATCCCAGAGCAGAGAGAGTCCCGAAACTGCGCTCACGGAACGGAGATAACAGTCCGAGGGTCCCACACCGAGAGCTGATCGGGGTGGGGGGGGTGGGAGGCCTTGGGAGAGCAACCACCTGGCGTGAGATGACCCAGAGCAAAAGAGATCCGGAACCAAAAAAGGCCGATCTTCCAGAGGGTCCTCACCTATATACTGGGCATGACGTGTATGTTATGGAATAGATTATTGGCCACTTTGGGTCTCAATGCCTAACTTAAGATCAAATCCCGGGCTAGTAACTGGGGTTGTGCTCCCTCCCAGCTTCTCCTGTTTGCAGACAGCCAGAGAAGCTGAAAGACCTTGGCAGCGCTTCAACATCACTTTTTATCAGCTTTCTTCTAAGCACAAATCCAAAACAGACTCTTGCTAGCTCTTATGAAGACAGTTAACTCTGTCTCAGCTTAACCCAGGACATTCTCCACCCTTTATTCCATACCATTCACATTATCACATGCCATACCATCACATAATCACAAGTAATATTAACTGTCAAGTAAAAAAAGAGTTTAAATGTATCAACAGCATTACAGGGGATGATAAGAACTGGATGCTGTGGAAAGATTTTTCACTGCATTTTATAAATATGTTATGATTAAGAAAAGGAAGAATAGCTAAAATCTGGGGAAGTATATTTAAAAAGAAATCTTGTATCTTGCGTAATGAGCTCTAGAAAATTAATTTGCAGTCTGAAGAACAGCAAGTCCAGATGAACGAAACACTAAAAACCACAAATTATTCAGGAATCAATATTTTTCTGTATCACTATCTGCAAAGTGTTTTAAGATGTTAATTAAGAGCCAAAATCTCTCTTCAAAGTAGGTACACAGTATTACTCTTGCTGTTCAACCATTACGATATTCTGCAAATTTACTATATGAAAGGCAGACTTCTCTTAGACAAAAAACAAAGAACAGGAGAGCTGTGAAAAAAAGTGCTCTTCAAGTGTCTGCACCTACTACATCTTTTTTTTATGAAGTAACATTAACACCTTATTCATACCTTGGTTATGCTAACTGTCTATAAGTGTGAGAAAGTAAAAGAAAATTCAGTATCTCTCCCAAAATAAAAGAGGAAATTTCCAAGATTTTTCATGAGTGCTTCACCCTATTCCATTAGCTTACTTCAGTGAGGTATGAAATGCAAAATGGACATGGTTCTACTTTTCTTCAATGCTGCATTTCACTGCTTACTTAAGTGACTTGAAAACCCAGCTATTGATAATGGACACACATCACATTTCTTCAGTCTCCCAGTTTTAACAACAGTCAACATTTGCCAGAAGTACTGGGCTCTGACACAAGAGATGGTCACAACACCTATGACTGCTCTGAACATCATCATTTGACTCATATTTCAACAAGGAAAACAGTTAAGAGTCTTTTTAAAATAACAAAAGCAATACATAAAAGGGTTTTAAAGGCTTCAGTTGCTTAATTTGGTTGCATTACTACTTGAAACAAGTTGACTGCTAAACTCAATATTCGTTATTAGTAGAAACCTATGCTGTGTGCTTTCTGGTCTATACGTTGCTATTTAAGAGTCATCAATAATCATTTAAGAATCAGATCTTGTTTTCTGCAGCAAGTTTATGCCTGATGATTCTAAATGAAGATGTGTGAAGTAAAAACAATAAAGCCTACTGCTCGAAAACTAGGTAAACTAAATCTAGAACACAAAGAAGCCAGAATAGAAAACATGTATATGAATAATTAGGTCTAGTACTGGAAATCAGAAGTCTCACAGAAATTTAGAGCGTTTGGATAGAAGATTAATTGAAAATCCTCTCTGGGAGAGAGCTTACTGAGATTGCTAGAATTAATATGCATAGTGTTATAAAGAATTGCTGTAACATAAAACTCCAATATAGGCCTTCTTGAGAAAAGGGTATAAAATTATTTGGTTTCACCATACTTTCTAGAACACACTTGAACTCAAAAAAAAGACACAAATTGAATAAATGGTTAACATTAAGTGGTACATTACATACATAAAATACTGGACTTGATAAGCCATCTCGTATCTTGCTGTTCAGGTATATAGGGAAAAAGAGTTACGTAAATTCTTTAAAATGTTTCACACTATTCCTTAAGGAAAAAAAAAAAAAAAACCACAATCAACTTAGGCTAGAGGAAGAAACTGGAAACTCTATTTTGGTTTTCTTTAAAAGGACACTTCAGACAAGTTTCTCAGATTTTTCTCTGAAACTAGCCCAAAAATTACTAGAGATGACTTAGGAATTATGTCCAGTAAGTCAACCACAGAATAAAAAGTAATCAAAAAAGAGTGTTTCTACTTAGTCAGTGTTCTTACTTAGCCAAAATGATCACGATAATCTTCAGTTTATAAAAGAGAAAAAGCTCTTTACTAATTCTCTTAATATCTTCTATAACTGTCTTCAAAAGTTAACGTAAGATTCATGAAAGGAATTTAAATTTTATCCCTTTTATTTCAATCCAAAAGAACTAGGAGAATCGAGCAATCCTGGAACCTTCTCTCTAACATAGCCACAAGGTTGAGCAGCACGAATTCACATCTCTATACTGTTGTCCATAGATGCACAAAGCCTGAAACTCACTACCTTATTCTTACATTCTTGGACTGTATTTCCATGAAAAAATGGACTCATATTTACTAGAATAAATAATATTTATTCCTATTGACAGCACAGATTTCTTGCTTGTCACAGAGAAAAAGTACTCCATTCCCCAAGTGACGCAAGTGGATTTTTCAAGCCTCATGACAGAAAATCTTCACATCTGCCTCACCTAGGAAATGCAGAGAGATTCTTCATCTCAACAGCTGTGCACTTAGGTTAGGTTACACAAGGAGAATTCCTACTGTTTCTGATGAGATATTTAGATAAGAATTTATAGTTCTCTGTGGGCATATCTGCATTTAACATATGACAAATAACATTATATACAAACTTCACCTGCAATTTTAAATAGAGCTTGATGCTGGCATGATGCTATTTTGAAAGACATTTACTTCCACTTTCAAAAGCAAACATATAAAACAATAAAAAGAATGATACGTAAAATAACAGGAACATATTTTATTTGCCACGCTTTGCATTAATCAGGCAAGCAATACTTCTACTTTGCTGCTTTCCTTGACATGAATGCAAAAGTAGACTTCTAACCAAGATGACTTAAGGATATGAGACAAATGAAGTACAGGTAAAGGTACAGAAGATTTTTTTTTAAAAACGCCTGTGTTGATAATTCTAATTTAAAGTGTTTACACATAGCTAGATGTTCAATCTTTGCACACTCAAAAGTATCAAAACACTTGAACAAGTTTAACATGGTTAGAAAAGACTTACTTTTATTGTAGCAGGTTGCTAGCACACCTTTATCTGCAGGACTGGTACTAATGTGCCAAATTTCACCCACTTGATGAAGGAGAACGTTTTTGTTTATAATGTTATTTTCATCATCAAAATCTATGATATGAATCTGCAAGTACAACAAAAGAGAACATTAGGATTTCAAATGTTTTCCTGTGGGTCTTAATTATACACAATGACTGCACAAAACAATTTAATGAGATTTTTATAACCGATATCTACTTTAATTAATTGTTATAGTAACAATTTATTATATCATTGATTTCATACAGGATATATTTTTCTAGAAAAGCACAAGTAATTTCCCTGTTTTGAGAAAATATTATGTTTATTCTTCTCAATTTTCCAACTTAAAGCTTCAAGGTGATTTTTCATTTTATGGCTCATAGTAAATAAGCCACTCATTATTATTGCTATAGGAAGTGTTGAATAGCAATAAACAGAAACAACATTACAATCCTTATGTCTGCACCAATTCTGTATCTGAATCATCAAATTCAAACATCCCATGAAGACAGAAGGGGAGACAGGCAAAGGAATCATTTGAAACAATTACTGTAAGCTCCGTAAAACTTTGAGAGTTCACTTCAGCAATCACATGTCTGTACCAATATAAAAATTTATAATACTTTTTATACTACATGGAAAAATAAAATGTTGAACTGAAAGAGGAAGAAAAAAATAATGTTTAAATATATAGATAAGATTTTTTAAAGACATACATCTAGGTTTGCTCTGATTTTGATTTTTGTTTGTTTTTAAAGAGGTCTACGTTAGTCTCATTTTTCCTCACTATTTTTAGTTAGTTGTTTTTCTATAGTTGCCTCAGAAACAGAAGAAATTGAGAAAGATCCTAGCCTGGCACAACATACACAAGTAACTTTACTCATGGGACTAACTCCACTAAGCTCAACAGTGAGTAAATAAATACTAGAAGACTCACAATTTTCAGAGAACTTTATCCTCATTAAAAATTCATTAACAAAGCTGGGTGAACAATGAAGAGAAAAAAAACAAGAGACATCCTATAATAATGACTGAATTAAGTCTACTGAATTAACTACTGAATCACTACAAAAATCTTAGCTACACAGTATTACAGAAGTTTTTTTTAAATTACAGCAGATACATAGGTCTCGACTTAGTCTAAATTGGTAATATTACACACTTTTTTTTTTTTCAAGGGCTGAGTTTACATGCTACTCTGTTCCTTCTCATACAAATGCTGTCATCAGCAACTTGTCCTTGAAATATAATGCTGGACCCTCATCACCTGTATGATTCTTTTGTTCTGTCAACCAAGGCATACAAACACTTCTGCAGTTGATTAGCAAGTTCTCATTTCAGACTTAAATGCTTCTATA
>NW_010133027.1:0-29878 GCF_000699245.1 Pterocles gutturalis | reverse complement strand
GTTCAAGAAACATGTAGATGTGGTGCTTAGGGACATGGTTTAGTGAGTTAGGTGGTGTTGGGTTGGACTTGATGATCCTTGAGGTCTTTTCCAACCTTAATGATTCTATGATTCTATGATCTACGTGAGCCTGAGAGTACTATGGGAAAGGATATTTGTGCTGTGCAAACGGTTATCTGCTTTTAATAACCGCTTAATTAATAAAAGCTGTTCTAATAAATATTGGTTGTAATTGATGTCTCCCCTGATTTGATCCCCTTGACAGGGGAAAGGGAATTTACAACAGGAAACAAATCTCTCATGCTTTTTGGAGAAAGAAAGAACAAGAGATTGGCTTGGAGATTTTAAGTGTGGGATTGTAATTAGTGCCTGTGAGAAAATGAGGGAAAAAGATGGAATAAAAGGGGAACCACATGAACACCTCATGAGGTTCATCAAGGCCAAGTGCAAGGTCCTACATATGGGTTGGGGCATCCCCTAGTATCAATGCAGGGGGATGAAGAGATTGAGAGCAGCCCTGCAGAGAAAGACCTGAGTGTCCTGGTGAATGAGAAGTTGGACATGAGCCAGCAGTATGCACTTGTAGCCCAGAAAGCCAACCCTATCCTGGACTGCATCAAAAGAATCATGGTCAGCAGGTTGAGGGAGGTGATTCTCCCCCTCTACTATGCTCTCATGAGAGCACACCTGGAGTACTGTGTCCAGCTCTGGAGCTATCAGCACTAGGAAGGACATGGACCTGTTGGAGCGGGTCCAGAAGAGGGCCACGAAAATGATCAGAAGCCTGGAACACCTCCCCCTATGAGGAGAGGATGAGAGAGTTGGGGTTGTTCAGCTTGGAGAAGACTCCGAGGAGACCTGATTGCGGCCCTTCAGTAGCTAAAGGGGGCTTATAAGAAAGATGGGGATAAACTTTTTAGCAGTGCCTATAGCAGTAGGACAAGGGCTAGTGGTTTTAAAGTAAAGGAGGAGAGGTTTAGACTGGATATAAGGAAGAAATATTTTACGCTTAGGGTGGTAAAACACTGGAAGATATCACCCAAGGAGGTGATAGATACCCTCCGTCCCTGGAAACATTCAAGGTTGGGTTGGATGGGGCTCTGGGCAACCTGATCTAGTGGAAGATGTCCCTGCTTACTGCAGGGGGGTTGGACTAAATGACCTCAGTGGTCCTTTCCAACTCAAACTATTCTATGATTCTATGATTCTGATGCTAGTTGAACTTTTAAACTAAGCATACTGTTTTTCTGGATTCCATTTTATGGAACGCATTACAAAAAAGACTACAACTTAAAACAGATTAACATTTAGGCCTTATAATGCATCACACTGTCTGTATTTTGGAAAGAATACAATCTTTGCATGCTTTTTTCTTGTATTTAGAATGGGTGAAAAAATGTTTTGCTTCTGAGTAGATGTCCCCGCGGTGTCATACGATGATGGAATAGAATTTGTACCAATCTTTTAGAAACAGTAATTTCGTAGACTAACCTGAGTAATACCTGGGAATAGCACATCATCTTGACTAGAACAAAAATAACTGTGCTCTCACAAAGCACAGACCATGATGAGAATTACTGGGATATAGGGTGTATAAAACAGATAAAAGCTCAGAGGACACATTTTGAATTTTACTCTGTTTTAAAAGACTGAGAGATGGAGGGGTTCTTATGTACTTAGCAATTTCACTGCAGACTTAAGGTAAACACTGCCATAGAAAACAATCAGAATCTTATATCACTGACCATTATTTGTCAGCAGAATTGTACTTTAATATAAGCTTTACAACACTGGGGTTTGTTCTGTTCCTTCTAAGACTGATGGCAAAAAGTTGGCATGTAATTTTAATTGTCCTTGTAAGGAATTTATTCTCTTCAGGCTTATGCGCAAATGTGGCTAATGATAATAGCATTTGCTAAAATGGTCCATTTTTAAATCAATGATCTTGAATAATCATCCAAGAAAGACCCGTAATAGACCTAGCTGTGGATTTTTTTGTCACTAATGTTAAAACTTCTAACAAATCTTGAAAAGTCACACAGTTTATAAATATTCAAGGACTTACAACACAATTCTGGTATTTTTAAGGCAAGAAAGCGTACCAAATAGGACTACATTTTTTCTGTGTTGGACAAATATTAGGGTGTTTAAAGCAGAAAAACAACAAGAAATCTCTTGTTAAAAATAAATTGGTTAAATTGTCCTGCAAAAACTAGAAGTAATTAAACCATTTTAATTTACTTCACTGTGGGAAAGGTAGATTTAAAATGTCTTTGTTGATATAGGTTAGGTTTCTCCACTGCATTTAGGTTTTTTTTCTTGCTATTGTCTTCAAATAATATTTCAACCAATCTCAAATTAGTAATATTTCATAGAATAGGCTTTCACTAGAAATTACTTCTGTCTTCTCGATCCAGTGCCGTTCAAAATTTTATTAAGGATTGAAATTATATTGTAGGATGCTGTTTCTGTACTTCAAGAAGTCAGAATGCCACAGAGTATATAAACAAGGGATGTAAAACACAGCATGAAGCCATTATGGTATGAAGTCATATCCACTGAGCTTCAGAAGCTTGTTAGAGGGATAACTTGATTTCTTTAAATTAAATTCAGTAAAGTTGCACTACAAAAAGTTCTACAGATCTCTGACAATGTCATGACAAGTTCCAAAAGCTGTAACTGGAACACAGAAATTTAAATCAGAAATGAGATGCAACTTCCTGGCTGTAACTGTGAGAGGATTAAAGACAGAAGAGCTTTCCAGCTGAGATTGTGGGATCATCATGACCTGAAGACTAAAATAAGTCCTTATATCTTTCTGAAGTACATCCTTTAAATTATCTTCTGAGGAAACAGTAAGGCCTGTTTACAGAGAAAATACTTGAATTGAATGATTATGTGGTTTCTACTCACCATAAGATGTACAAATCTATTAATGTTTATGCCATATCTTCAGAATTTATTGAATAAAAGATTTTGTTGCTTCTTCTCTAAAACTATGTTTTAGTATAAACTTTCATTACAGGAGTACGTGCAGTTCCAAACAATGAGGTGTTACAAGCTTACTTCAGAGACAGAAATTCCATTAAGTATGTGAGAAACACTTCAGTCTTCGTATGCAGCAGAACAAATTTCTGTTCCTTTTGAAAAAGTTATTCCCAGACATTCAATAATATTTTTTTTGTGTTACCTATTTGTTCATGTTAATTAATTGTTCTCAGATAACATTGTTGTTGTTACATAAAATGTTTATTTGGGTGTTATATAGACAACTTCAAGGGTGTTTTGGGTTTGGGTTGTTTTGTTTTGTTTTGTTTTTTACATAGACTGTGTATGTCAATACTATTGCCGCAAAAGTCAGCTTCTTGAAAATGTAATACTTTCACAACTGTGGTGACATTGTACTCAAAAGTGATTCAGGAATTTCTTTTAGAGATGTTCTTGTCTCATTGGCCTACAACCAGTGTATTACTGAACTATCACCAAGTCTCAGAAAAGCTCTGCAATAAAAATATTTTAAAATATGATGTAATAAAATTAAAATGAAGGAGAAAAAGAAAAAAGATTACTTACAGTCACTGATGTGGTAAATGACAGTCTAAAAAAGTAATTGGTAGTGCAGTGCAGACTGATTATTGGGTAGGCTCAGATGGAGACAGTACACACTATTCCCTACAGTTAAATATTCCTACTGATGGTGACAGATGCACACTCACTTCTTGCCTATGGGTGTGGACTGCAGCTTACTCTGGAAAAGTTTTATAGGATAAGCAAGTGATGGCATGTTTCAATACATGCCCTGTTTTGAACAACTGGGAGACAATATCTGAACAGTGCATGTGGTAGTGTAGTTGTCCCACAATCAACATCTTGAGATATTGATATATAATATTTCTAACAATTAATCAATCTGATTTCCTGACTTTACTTCAAATAACAAATCCCTTATTAAAATACTATGGAATTACCAGTAAACCATTATGATGGTTTTCTTTTTCTTTCTTGATTCAATTGCTGAATTAAAATAAAACAATAAAACAAGATGGTTGGGTTGTAACAGAAATGGTATTTTTCATGTTTGGGGGAGAATATAGAAAATGTTTTTATTTTTGCTTGAAGAAAATATTTTGCTCTGGGAAAAAATAAAAAAAAAACCATATATTTTAAGGTTATTAATATTTCCTTCATCTTTCTTAAAATTATTTTTTTTTTTCAAAAAGATGCATTTTGGAAAATACTGAAACATATTTTTGCACTTTTAACCTTCTTTAACCACAATATTTCATTTCTAAGCAAAACATTTCACCAACTTTAATACTTCCAGAGCTCTACTTTTCCAGCTACATCAGCCATGGATTTTCCATCTTCACCTTTTGCCTTTTTTTTTTTTTTCTTTTTCCCCTAATACCACTGTATTTTTGAAGATTTTTTTGTTCACCAAAGATATGTCAGCAGGTAGTACTCATTGTGAAACTCCACTGACCAACACTGATGTGGGCAAAAAAAATATTTCACATCATTCATAGAATCATAGAATCATAAATGGTTAGTGTTGGAAGGGACCTGAAAGATCATCGAGTTCCAACCACCCCTCCATCGGCAGAGACAGCTTCCACTAGTTGCTCAAAGCCTCATCCAGCCTGGCCTTGAACACCTCCAGGGATGGGGCATCCACAACTTCCCTGGGCAACCTGTTCCAGCGCCTCACCACCCTCACAGTGAAAAATTTCTTCCTACTATCTAATCTAAATCTGCCCTCTTTCATTTTATAACTGTTACTCCTCACCCTATCACTACATTCCCTAATAGAGTGCCTCCCCATATTTCCTGAAGGGCCCCCTTCAGGTACTGGAAGGCTGCTCTAAGGTCTCACTGGAGCCTTCTTTTCTCCAGGCTGAACAACCCCAACTCTCTCAGCCTGTCCTCATAGGGGAGGGAGCCCTCTTACCGTCTTCCTGGCCCTCCTCTAGACTCGCTCCAAGTAGGTCCATGTCTTTTTTATGTTGGGGGCTCCAGATCTGGATGCAGTACGTAGTTGGGGTCTCAGGAGAGCAGAGTAGAGGGGGAGAATCACCTCCCTCGACCTGCTGGTCATGCTTCTTTTGATACAGCCCAGGACATGATTGCCTTGCTGGGCTGCAAGTGCACACACAGTCAGTAATGATTTGATTTAGTCACAGATGTAAGAGTACAGGCTTCTTTTCTTGCACTGTGTTTTAGGCTTCATTAACATTATTAAAATGCCATTATGTAAAAAACAGCTATCACATGCAAAAATGAAACAATCATTTCTCTTTACATGTACAAGAAGGTGGCATAGAAAGTCCTTGAAATACTGATCCAGTTTTTTTCCTTTTCTTCAATTAAATTGATTTTGTTTAAGAGTACTTTGTCTACTATTGAAAAAATAAATCTTCATTCAATATTTCTTTGATGAATTAATTTCAGTTGCCTGATTCAGCAGAAACAGAAGTGAATTCACTCTAAGGATATATATTCAGTTATAAACCACCTGCGTGCAAGAGAGAAGACACCAGTTGTGGCCTATGCAGAAAGCTGCTGTCCTTCTGACAAATTTTATACCTTGTCTTTTGCTGTATGAAGTGAAACACCAAATATTATTGGTTTTACAAATTTTATTCATCTGCTTAAAGACTTTTAATTCATCAGGCAAACATTGTTAGAAAGTATTCAAACAAAAATGGCCTATTGCTACTATTACTGTTATTGGTTTTTTCTGTTATCATTCAGCATTTTCTTTGTGGTTATTTTGTAATTCCATATGCTTTCTTTAAAAAGCAGACTTGCAATATGTATTTGTGCAACTCATTTTCTCTCAGATTGCTGTCTAACATAGGATTTTCTATCACTGCAAATGTTTTTTTCTTTTGTAGTTGGTAGTTGGGGAAATTATCTGTGAGTGTGTTATGACCTGGAACTTTTTGTTAGCCAGGGTGTCAAGGTTTATGGGTATACTTCACCTCAGAAGTGTGGTATCTTCAGCACATATTTGAAGTCAGGAATCTGCTTATGCAGATGTGTTTTCGCTGTAGTTGTGGGTAGAAGCACTATGGAAAACGTTTATAAATAACTGAGCATTTTTTGAAGCATTTTAGTATGTCATTTGCATATGGTTTACTTCTTCAAGCTTTTTAATACAGCCGTGTTCTTTTCAAATGTGCACCAAAATTGTTAACAGGCTAGAAAATAGCATTTCAAACACTACGGTAGATTTTCTGAATCAATATAGGAGATAGTTATAAAAAAAAAGATTTAAGTAAATGCCAGGTTTGATCCTTTTCCATTTACTTTTTTTTTTGAATAGTCATAGACTGATAACTGTTAATTGGCTTTATCTAACTGCTCTGATCCTTCTTTTGTCCCCTCTTTTCAACTTTTTTTTCCCTTCTGAATTTCCAAGGCAGATTTTACTCCTGCTGACAGCCATCTGCTCTTGGAAGGTTGCCATACCACTCTTTAAAATAACAGTGGCTAATTTATTAGCACAAATCAGGAGAAAATGCATCATAATAATTGGACTAACTTTATATTGTTAAAATTTACTCCATGGGAGAGAGACACCTCAAGGTATCTGCGACTTTTTTATCAGTAACAACGAAGAAACTGCTACTGCAAAGGTCCTGGGAAGTTCTTTGGTGAGAAACTTGCCTAGAAAGTAGACATTTGCCTGCCAAAACTTTTTGTCTGACCACTATCCTCAGGCTGAAAAATAGCTAAGTAGAATATTAAGTCTCTTTGGCCAAATATGTTAGTCTTTTCCCTTACAGCTGCCAATTTTGTTAGCAGTGAAAAGCCTCATGTTTTCCCCATAGCTTAATGCAATGGTTATGGTTTACACCGTTAAAAACATTCTCTCATGTATCGTGTCCATAGCACTGTGATCTATTTAAGTCTACTGAATTTAAAAAAACCCAGAGTTGTTGAACAAAGACAATAATTGTGACTAAGGCTCATATCAGTAACAGAAGCTAAACATACATGTCATCAATTAGAATATAAGTAAATTAAATTACCTGTGTTTCAACATTTAGAGCATCTCTAAGTTTTTATTGGAAATGTTTAACTTTTTTAGTATAACACTATATATGCATATATATGTTTTAGAGTTATTACTCCTGTATCTATTTGTATATACTGTTTGGCATTACTAATTTTGCTCCTGAACCTGACAGAATAATATAATATTTAATTTGAACTAGAAGCAAACTGTTATGTATGTCCAAATTTCTGTTCTGTCATACCATACTGTTGAAATCCCTGGCAAATTCTGCATATGTATACTCATAAATAGCATAGATTCTAAGTGAGGTGCTAATTATGTATCTAATAATTCACAACTTAGATGTCTGAGAACAGGGACAGAAGAAAAAAACATGGTGAGTGAAGAATAGCCTAGAGGTCAAGAAATCTAGCTTTAGAGAAATCTAGGTGCTCTCCTTGGAGATTTTTGATCCATTACTTCAGGCTAAGCACTTCATGTCAAGTTTCAAAAGGTGAAGCAGGATTTATTTTCTTCTTTAAAACACCACCAATGGAAGATTGTATATGGAAATTAATATTTTATTTATATACATATATTCCATGGGGTTTAGCTGATTATTGGATTCATATTTCCTTGGAAAATAGTGCAAAAGTAGGAGATGTGGGGGGGGGTGGGGCAGGGCAACGACACCACCAAATTATTCCGTATTAGAAAAAGCTTCAAGAATTAACATGTCATTCTTTGCTTTACAATATGGATTATCAGCACTGATTATTATTTATGGAAAGTGAAGAGAAAAATTGGTAATCATCCTCATTCAGTAAAATAATTTCAGTGTATAAGTTGAGACAGTTTTCTGAGAAAATTACACTCGTGAATTCCTGATGTATTAATGCAAACGATGATCAGCTCTTAGTGTCCTGGTAAACTTAGCTCTGTTTCCCAGTGTCTATTGTTCTACAAAGTGAAAAAAACCCTACCACCACCATCAAAATCTCTGGCTTGTTTTCATGACTTACTTGCTTGTGTATTTCTTACCTTAAAGTATAGCTCTTGAGAAATATTTCTTGTTTGAGATGTTACTTCTGAAACATTAAAATGGCTTAATAATACTTAAATATATGGTGATCAGAAGTACTAGGCAAATATTTCAAATGCAGGCAGTGTGTCAAGAAGCTTAAAAAATATACACTGAAAATTAATTATATCCTCTGGTCTTTGTTTAATAAGCATATTTCAATTAATCAGTTTTAATTTCAGTAATATGCTATTTAAAGAAAAGAAAAAATAAATCCTCCCTGTTCCCCAGATATGTATCTATTTAACTAAACATCTTTTCTTTAAAGATTATGGTCAATCAAATAAAAATTGGAGTAAATTTGAGTGGCTTAAAAACCTCTAGTGATCTGGCAGCTTTATGACCAACCCTTAATAATATACTTTTTCTGCTAAAAAATGCATTTTTAAAATTGAAATTGGTGACTGTGCTCTCCCATCCATACAAATATGGCTGTAAGATTTTGTAGAAAAATCTGTACATGCATCTAATAAAAAATTAATAGTTACATCCAGCAAACTGAGATGTATTCTTTAAAATTGTCTGGTATCTGGGTATACAATTTACAGTTAATTTTTCCCAAATAAGCACCTCAGGTAACAAATCCCAGTCAATTTCAGGATAGTTCATTACTGGGAATACATAATCCTCCTTAGGTTTTATAGATAGATTTGGTCATTTGACATTAATTACAAAACCGCTTTCTTGCATATGAATTGTAGCCTAATTAAACTAGCCTGCAGGCAGCCACAGCAATATTGCTGGTTAAGCAGCATTTTCTGCATTCCCAAATGTTACTATGTTCTTTTTGCTTTTGCTGATTTAATGCATTTTCTGCCAAGTAAAGCTACTGAGGCAATGCTGTAGGGGAAATTTTCATTGAAAATACAGCCTTTTCTAGATGTCTTATGGAAATTAACCGAAGAGCCAGCTGACCAGATGTAATGAAAGGTCAGTTAATCAGTTTTATTGGTTACAGAACTTATTGATTACAGAACCTAGAATGGTTTGGGTTGGAAGGGACCTTAAAGATCATCGAGTTCCAACCCCACTGCCATGGGCAGGGACACCTCCCCCTAGACCAGGTTGCTCAAAGCCTCATCCAGCCTGGTCTTGAACACCCCCAGGGGTGGGACAGGGTTCATTAGTACCTCTTCTGAATTGTTGCTCCCCTTTTTCTCTTTATAACCACATTGCACTGTTTACAGTAGTCTTCACAGTGTCCTGTGCACACATTAACAGTGTGCTGTTAATTCAGAACTATACATGCACATGTGAAGAACAGTTTCTCTTTTGAATTTTCTGCACACATATGTTCTCTTCTCTGTAGAACAACATGCTTCGTTTATCTTCACTTATGACACTAGAGCATCAAACGCATGCATATTTTTTTTCTTTCATCTGCCTATGTACATGTATTTATGCTATGGAAAAGAAGATGAAGGATTTGTAATTTGTTTTTAACCCCAATCTTTATGTTCATTTTATTTAGGCATATTGAAAATACATATATAGGTTCTCTGAGATAAAAACTATGTCTTTCTGCTTTGTTGCTGTTTTTTCCTGTTGCTGGCTTCTCCTGTGGATCCTATTAAGGCCATATTTTCAGATGGCATTAAGGTATTTGGACCAATATGGACCATCAATAGTAGATCAGTATCAGCTGACTTTACAAGCCTCTCAAAAATTATAGTTACATTTTGTCTGGTACAAAAGGACAGTAAACAGTGTAAGTGTCAGATTGGCATTTCCTGAACACATTTTCATTTCTTCTTGGAATAGATTCTCCAGCAATAATCATCCATCTTCAATGAATGCTGGAAATGATTTTTGAAGCCTTTCTTATGTGTTGAGCTGAATGGAGCATGGGAGATACATTTCAGTTCTGCCAAGATTTAGTCCTTCAGAAATAATTTCCAGTTTCTACACTGGAAACATGACAGATAATTGCTACTCTTTGGAATAACTTGTTCATGCTTTGTTTTTTTTTTTTGTTTGTATGGGGTTTTTTTAATATTAATTGTTTTGGTTTCGTTTTTTGGGGGGTTAGGGTGAGCATTGACTATTTGAGAAAATAATTTTCAACTACACTTGTCCAAATTTTTCTAACTGGACCATGTAATGACAATCTAGTCCATTTTCCTGCTCAACAGAAATGTATCCATAAAATCTGTAACTCAGCCCACAACTGTTTTAGAAGGTAAATGTCAACAAGGTGAAGAGAGGATTGAAAGTGAGATAACGATGCAAATCCACTGTTTAGATCTAAAATCTAAACCTTTCACAGTTTGTAGTTCTGACAATGCATGTTAAAAACAGTTACTTTTAACCTAACTTTTAAGCATTTCTCTAGGATACAGCAGGACTAGGGAAGTAATTGTGCCCCTGTACTCGACACTGGTGAGGCCGGACCTTGAATCCTGTGTTCAGTTTTGGGCCCCTCACCACAAGAAGGACATTGAGGTGCTGGAGCAAGTCCAGAGAAAGACAACGAAGCTGGTGAAGGGTCTGGAGCACAGGTCTTATGAGGAGCGGCTGAGGGAACTGGGGTTGTTTAGTCTAGAGAAGAGGAGGCTAAGAGGAGACCTTATCACTGTCTACAACTTCCTGAAAGGAGGGTGTAGTGAGGTGGGTGCTGGCCTCTTCTCTAAAGTAACAAGTGATAGGACAAGAGGAAATGGCCTCAAGTTGCAGCAGGGGAGGTTTAGGCTGGATATTAGGAAAAATTTCTTCACTGGAAGAGTGATCAGGCATTGGAACAGGCTGCCGAGGGAAGTGGTGGAGTCACCATCCTTGGAGGTGTTCAAGAAACATGTAGATGTGGTGCTTAGGGACATGGTTTAGTGAGTTAGGTGGTGTGGGTTGATGGTTGGACTTGATGATCCTTGAGGTCTTTTCCAACCTTAATGATTCTATGATTCTGTGATTGCCCTGTACAGAACAGGGATAAAAGACAGACATTATCAAAAGGCAATTCAGATCAGAAGTGGCCTGATCCCCATAAAAATTGTTACTCTCTTCACATTGCCTAAGTAAAGGGAGATGACAACACTTCTATCTGAAGTAATTTTTTGAGGCTTTAATAACCTCTGACCTTATTCTGTAAAAGCTTTTTAAACAGGATTATTCCATGTTGTAACTTTCAGTCTGATGAGGAGTAAATGCTGAGAACAAGTTTATTTATGAAACTTGAGATCAATTCATTTGAACATGCATTCTAATACATTTGAGAAGCACACTGTAACAGCAAATTATAACTATGAAATCTTAATAAACATTTTGATGAGTTTTGCTGCAGAATATCCTATTTATCTTAGTGAAATTTACCTATGCCCATAATAATTTTATATCTGTTCATTTCAAATTATGGAAAACTTCTTATACTATAAGGATGGTAAACTTAAAAACCTATAAAATTACAAAGTAAGAAAGCAATATTTCCCCACTTCAAGTGTTCTGTGTGTGTAATTTGGTATCTGCCTACTTGTGAGGCAAAGATGTGTATACAGTTATCAAAATATTCAAATTTGTTTAGAGGAAAATGTAGAAACTTATTGTTTGTTTATTTGCATTTTGGTGCTTTATAGTGGGAACCAAAACTTGAAATATAGAATCTGTCTTAAATGCAAATTTAGGGATTTGGAAAATGTCATAATAATTCTGCCTCTCTATGACTTATAAGCCTACTTCAGATGTGATCTTGCAGATATTGCTTGTTCAAATAAACACCAAAATCAGTTAAGTCTTGCCTGAACTAGAACTAAGTAATTAGTTTTATAAATTATTATTTTTTAAAAAATACAAAATGGATCAATTAAAAAAATAGAAAGATGACAGCTGAAAGATACTGTATGACTACTGGAGTCATGGACTCTCATGGACTGTTTTCTTTACATGTACTGGACATTTCAGATTATTTTATGTTGCTTGGTTGATAATGTTATATGCTTTATAAGTCTTGTTGGTGTGCACTTTCCAGGTGGAGCTGTATAATTTGTTCATTTAATTTGAGTGTGCTTTGTTGGCTGAACTATGTCTCCCAAGTCAACCTTTCTGTTGCTTTCTTCAATAGTCAAGGCTTTACATACTGTGTTAATTCTATTGCTTATATTGACAGCTTAACTGCATATCTTACAGAAACAGCTGCTCCCTTTGATCTGGTTCAATACTATAGTATTCAGGTTTTTAGATATGCCACCTGCCAATCATGCTGCATGATTTGGCTAATGTCTGTTTACTTTAATAAGTGAACTCATTAGCATTTGAAATAATTTTAGCCATTGCCCCGTGTGTATAGCAATCTGTTGGACATGCATCTCTATTCAAACTTCAGTGAATTTTCTGGGATTTTAGTTAAGGTGAAAGCTATAAAAATAGGTCTTTCTAACTAAAAGAGTAACATTTATATTTCCTCACAGATTTCTTCACTTGCTTTTCCTCATGTGTGTCCTTTTTTGTTTATTTCTTTGAGTATTTTTGACCTAACTTTTCCCTTTGCTATTCACCACATGAAAGTACGTGATGCAAGTCTAGTAATAAAAATTCTGCTGAACTTCTAACATGTTCTAGATTAGCTAACAAAAGCTGGTGAAAATTCATTTGGATTAATTTCGTTTCCCTTTGAATTTCCCACTGACTATGTCAGCTATGTTCACTACCGTTCTTCTCATTTGAACTATATTGCCCTAGTATTGGCATTAGATGCTTGGTAAACAACTGCAAGGTTCTGCTTTATCAGTAAATTAAAATTACAAGCAACAGAAAGATTTCAGGCCTTTTGAATGTAAATGTAAGTAAATCAAAAGCCAAGCAGAAAACCAAAATGCTCCGTACTCTTTACATATTTATAGTACAACGCTTCATAACTCTTAACAATGAAAGAGCTTGTTCACTGTTGCAAGACAATTTGGAGTGAGAAAGAGCAAAATAGAAAATTATACAGGGATGGCACACTGGTTTTGTCTGGGATAGAGTTAATTTTCCTTCATAATAGCTGGTATGGGGCTGTGTTTTGGATTTGTGACCAAAACAGTGCTATTGCTGAGCAGCGCTTACACAGAGTCAAGGCCTTTTCTGCTTCTCACACCACCCCACCAGCGAGGAGGCTGTGGGTGCACAAGAGGCTGGGAGTGGACATAGCTGGGACAGCTGACCCCAGCAGACCAAAGGGATATTCCATACCATATGATATCATGCTTGGCATATAGAGCTGGAGGAAGAAAAAGGAAGGGGGGGACATTCGGTGTCATGGCATTTTTCTTCCCAAGTAACTGTTACACATGATAGAGCCCTGCTTTCCTGGAGGTGGCTGAACACATGCCTGCCCATGGGAAGTAGTGAATCATTCCTTATTTTGTTTTGCTAGTGCATGTGCTTTTTCTTTGTGCGTGTGGCTATTAAACTCTCTTTATCTCACCCTTGAATTTTCTCACTTCTACCTTTCTGATTCTCCCTCCCACCCCACTGTGGGGGAGTGAGCTAGCAGCTGCATGGGCCTTAGCTAGGGTTAACTCACAATAGATGATCAGATTCCTTAATGGTTTTTTAAAATTCACTTGCCACTTAACACCTGTAACTGAGATCAGGTGACTGAAACAGGAAAGAATAGATGGCAGGAGTATGAATGGATCACAGATAACTCACCAGGTACTGTCTCAGAGTTCATTTCTACAGCTTCTGTTATCCAAAACCTTTACTTATTACCAGTGGAACAAGGTTCTTTCTCCTTACATAACAGCAAAAACATGAAGAAGAGTAAAAAAACTGAGTGCCAAAAATATCTGCCATTTTGTAGTATGTCCCACAGCAACAAGCCTTTATGCCATTGATTTTCAACTTTCTCCTTTTCAGCTGTTCCGTTTAATGTGAATAGTCAGCACAAGAACAAAGACACATCAGTTCCATATCAAGCTACATGACCCAAATGATAAAAATAGTCTTCTTAATAAGAAAAGTTATCAGCACACCATGTCAGGACTGGTCAGACAACAACTCTAATTCTTTAAGGTGCTCTTTATCATCCAGTTCAAACAGAACTCTGTGTATGAGTGGCTATGTGAAGAGACTGAATTATTTTAGTATTAAAAAGCCTGCAAAGCTGAAGTAAACAGGAAGGAAGGCAGGAAGGGAAGAAGGCAGGAAGGCAGGAAGGAAGGGAGGAAGGAAGGAAGGAAGGAAGGAAGGAAGAATTTTGCTTTTATTCAAGACACAATGTTATCTGCAAACTGTTAGAGCTGACATCTTCTGTGGAGGAGTGCATCATCTGACCACATCTTTCCATACATTTAACCACCCATCTTTCCACTGACTATGAAAAGACTGGACTGTAGCACTCAGAGGAGAAAAAACAAAACAAAACAAAAAAAAATCAAACAAGAAAAGAGAAGTTGCCTAAGAATTACATTGAGGGTGAAGCCTATGCATCAAGGATATACAGGTGATGCCTGAAGTTTAGAGAGAAAGTAATGTAATTCAAAAACAAAGAATACCAAAAAGGCATGGGTGGGTGGGAGAAATTCTTCTGACACCAACAAAAGAATTATCTAAATGGTCTTAATGGGTAAACTTAAAACCCATTAAAATTACTTTTTATGGAAATTATGTTGTAACATGGAGGAAACAATTAAAATATTCGCTGAAAGACTGGGAAACATGGTCTTCTCTGTTCCACGCGCTGTTATACAGTTAGGTTTGTTCACTGTGTGCTTTACATTCATCAGTTAAATTAAATCTTAGAGTAAATGGTACGTAACCTTCCCAACACTAAGCACAAAGATTTCTCTGAATAAATTTAAATCTTTTGGTTAGCAAACAAGGAAGTCTGAAGTTAAAATCCTGTGTGTTTAGGATTCAGTTATGCTTTCCCAAGGATCTTTCTCATTCAGTATTTGAATTCTGTACATCAAATGTTGAGCATCGATAACCATTCAGATAAAAGTTCTGGCATCCTCTTATTTTTCCCTTTCATGTTCTGATGTATTTTCATGTGATAGTGAGTAAAGTTGATCAAAATATTAAAGTAGCAAAGCATATGTGCATCTTTCCCAAACTTAAGAAGCACCTGGAAAATGCTGCATACCTTCAGTTCACAGGGGCTGTGCTACAAAACACAAATATTACTATTGCCTCTTACATTTTGTCTCAGTCAAGGTTATGGTTCCATGTAAGTCTGATCATCACAGAGAATGACTGCAATTTCAGAAAATTTTATGTCATTCATATTTGATAATATCAACACTGAGAAACTTATACTGTAGACACTTTACAGTTTATATGCTAGCATATTCCAAATGGCATATGGAAGAAAACTTCATTACATCCCTAATTACAAGCGATGTACAAATAGTTCTGATTATCTTAGACATAGATGGGTTTTATAGTAATAATTTTGCAGGGTTAAAACAAATGAGGACTGTGAAGATCTTCTGAACCATTTTGCAATGTAGCTATTGAAAAATGAGTTTCTCAGACTGCCATATAAGTTATCATTAAAGACAAATACAGATGGTGTTTTTACTTTTGAATCTTCTTTCCATCTGTGGCCTGTATGTATGCAAATAATGGAACTAATTTCAGATAAGAGGATTCTCTTCAAGTGCAAAATTTCAACTAGCCTACTTTCAGTGAAAATGGAACTTTTTATGAGTTCGTTTGCCTACACAATTGCTCTTTCATTAAAACAGTTTGAATCCAAAGACTATGAATTCTATGTACCAGATGGAAGAAGTATTGCTTTAAAATTATTGTACTAGGAGAGCACTTTGTCCCAGACAAAATTTTACCATAACTCGTTTAATGGTTGTTCATTTTTGAAGACAATCAGCCTATCAGAAAATGCAGTTTTATTTACTCTTATCACATTCAGTTAATGCCAATAATCTCAGAAAAAAAGGTGCCTGTGTGACGAGAAGAGGATATCTGAAGTAATAACTTGTAGTGTATTATTAAAACTAAAGGCAATTTTAAATTTGACTTTCATCATGGTATACAATGGGAAAGGGAAAATTATCTGTCTTCAGACATAATTGGAACAACATCACATGTATTTTTTAATTCACAAAAAATATTCCAAGGATCAGAAGAGTCTGCAGGAGGAGCTACATTTTTTCTGCTTCCCTAAGAATTATCTATTGACTCAAATACTAGATAATTTATTCAATTATTTATTACTCCACTAATGGATAATTTATCAATTACCTATTTACTCTCATACGCCAACTGCTTATAGACTAGAATAGCAAAAGCATGTAAGGGAGTAACTTAGCCATCATGCTAGAGTATAGCAGTGTTTGTAATAAGCAGAGTAGATCTGGAAAATATTTTGTCTCCATTCTAGGGAAGCCAGAAGACAGTGTAATCACAACCTAGTAGCTAATAGCTTGAGTCGAGTCAGTTCTTAACACAGAGGTATGTATACAAGTCCTTGTTAACATTAATAAACATTAATAAATAATATTACTTTTAATATATTTTAATGTTGTGTAAATATATTTATATTTTTATATTGTGTATTTATATGTATATAATTATGTATTTACACATACATAAATTGTACATTTAAAATAGAACCAGAATTTTTTTTTTTTTCCTGGGGAAAAAAACAACTATTTCAAAACTGCCTTCTAAGCAATTTTACATTGTATTCTGAAAGTGCATAAACTACCAGCATGCTTTATTTCAGTGTCTATTTTGGGGACATTTTCAGAATAAGCTAGAATATATTATGGTTTCAAAAAATTACATTTTAGTAAGTCTTTATCTTCTTCTCCTTCTTCCTTCCATATCTTTTCCCATTCAATTTATAGTATCTTTTTGAAACTTTCAGTTTGAGCTCTCCTTTTTATCACCATCACTACTATACTACCCATTTTAAAGATACTTCAGCTGATAATGCAAAAAATCCTTGCCCATCATTGTAATATTACAAGAAAAATTATTTCATCATATTTATCTTACAAGAATTTTAAACTGAATGAATGATAAACTCTAATTTCAGTTCAGTATTGATTTCTATATATATTATTAGAATGAGTTACAAACGAAGACATTTCTATAGGCACTGAAGACTTCTGTCGAACCTCTGCATATGAGGTGTGCAAGTCGCTGGTAAACCTTTCATAGACCTCCATAATTTATATGATAGATCCACATATGGGAAGAAGGAACATAAAATGTAAGTCTCCAAAAAGCTCACCACCAATTAAATAAGTTTCAGTAAAGTTTGTCAATCAATGCAACACCAACTTTGAAAAAGGACACAAAACCCAGTATCACCTTTTTGCATGACAACATTGTAAGAGTAGTAGGCTAAAAACAGCAGAAGAAACTTGCAGAGACATGCAACTGTGGTCCTTAATTAAGTCTTACAACTAGATAAATCAGTAGGTCATACACGGCATGAAATACAGAACTCTCTCATCTGCTTCAAGGTCTATTATCTGACCTAGTTAACTTAAAAGTTGAACATTGAATATCAGTGATACAGTTCCATATTCAATTCATATTCTACAGAATAAAGTCATGGAATGTAATGTTACTTTTAGTTTTCTTTGCTATGAATTCAGATGTTTTCAACAACGCATAATATTTCCTTACATTACATTGATTTGTATGGCTTATTTAACTCTAAAAGTTCTTGCAAAACCATACACTACTTTCTCAGTTGCCTCAGTACACCTTGTTTTGTTTTCAATAATCTGTTAAATTCAGCCTGTAAAAAAGTGCACAAAATATTTATAGACATGCCTGACAACATGAAATAGTCAAGATTTATAGTCTTAAGCTTCTCAGACTGTATTGTTGTGGCAACACAGTGTTTATGTCAATACAGTGTTTATGTCAATACAATGTTTATTACATCACATAAAAAATCTAAGTTCTTTAATTGGTGCAATTTATGAATGGCTAAATTAGAAGACAACATTTTCTCTCACATTTATCTGCAAGCTAACAGATAGTGTCCTTTGAAAGCTTCTGTTGTTTCTTACTCTGAGTTAAAGTTTCTATTAATATATTTTTATTTATTTGATTTATTATGACAATGAGCATTTTGCCCACCCTATTGTGGAATGACATCTTTGTTCCAAATCAACCCACAATAATTCAGTGCAGCACAAAACAAAAAGAAATCCCAAACACAATGAAAACCAAACCAACCAACCTAAAACCCTTAATCAGAAAATACAAGATGTGTTGTCATGGAAATGACTGAAATAAATGATAAATAATCTTTCTTTAACACTTACCTTTTCTGTCTCTCACCTTTTCCTTCAAACCTGTGCCGTTGTTTACATGAAAACTACAGTTGGAGCAGATTACCCACAGAGATTTTTTCATCACTATCCTTGGAGATTTTCAAGATGTGGCTCAATGCAGATCTGAGCAACTCTTCCTGACCTCAGATCTGCCCCTGCTTTGAGCAGGAGCTTGGACTACAGACCTCTTGAAGTCCCTTCCCACCTGAGTGATTCTGTGGTTAGGGAGTTCTATAATTCTGTGAGTCCATGAATCCCTCATACTCATTGTGACTGTGGTGAGAACTTGAAGAAGTAAATGTCTTGAAACTCTCCTCCCTTTCTCCCAACTCCTTTCCTTATTTCACTTACTATTTTCCCAGTAAGGGAGGACTTGAACCGCTGCTCATAGGAAAATCCCAAGAAGATGGAGAGCTTAATATTAGGGATTTGTCCAAACCTATCATTAAAAGGGCAAAACCAAAAAGATCACAGTTCTAAATATAGTATCTTTCTAGATAAGCTCTTCTTCAAGCACATGTGGAAACTTGTGCATGCAAGGATAAGTTATACAGTTTATTAGAAATTCTGCTTCTCTGTCTGTTCATGGATTTTTTTTCTGTGAATCATTCTAGCAGCTGGTACTTTAAATAGAAATGAAAAGGAGAATAGAAGACATGATGCTAACTTTCAAAGGATATTATGAAAATCAGATTGTCCATGTTGTTATTACACCAACACCCAACAGAAATCAAACTGCAGAGGGGTTGTTGTCTCAGGACTCATAATTTGCACGTCTACCGTAAAAGCATAAACACTTGTTTTGACAAAATGTCAGCAATTCCAGCTTGCTGGACAGCTGTCATATGCCATCAGATAACACTGTGGTGGACCACTGGGAGGTTATTCCCTTGATGGAAATGTCTTGCCACAGTTCAATTATAAACTTTAGCTACTTGGGGAGCATCTTCTGGCTCTCAGTTTGCTAAACTGGTGTCATAGGCAGTGTGAGTTTATTAGCTGAGTACCTCAAGCTGTCTGTTCATGTCAAGGGCAGCCTTTTGTGAGGATTTTGAATAAGCATCAATCTCTTGTGATTTTAATAGTTCAGCCCACCTAGTATTCCTAGTTACTGTCAAGGGAGAGTCCTGTATTATGACACTGCCTAGATGGCAGAGCTTAGGGCACTTTCTAACTTCCCAGTTATTATTTTGAGGCATGTGTACTTCATTAGCTTTTGAGCAAGCAAGCATTTTTCTTTCCAAAAAAGTTGATTGTGCACAATGTATTGTTCTTGATTTTGAAGGGATAATGCTGACTCTGATTTTGCCATCTGTTCCTTCCCTCTCAGATGGAGACAGGAGGAATTTTAATGGATACAAAGAATGTATGCTTTTGGACAACTGTTATAACAGTACAATTTTTATGGTTTTGTATATAAACTTTCTCAGATATTTGAAACACTTTTTTTCAACAAATATAATTGGTTACTTTTTTCTCATATTCAAACCTTTAAATGAGCAGTCAAATGTCTTGTCTAATACATCCTTTTGGTGTTGATAAGGAATTAAATTCAGCGAAATAAAAGCAACTTTTTTTCTTTTCATTATTAATACCTTCATTAATTAATTCTTTTTCATTCATACAGCTGTTAGATTTGAGAGGAGTAAGATGCAACCTAGGACAAAACACAGAACAAGAAGCCCTGTCCAGCAGTCTCACATGATGCTATGCTGAAGAGCTGTTTGTGAGGACCTAATCTTTCAAAAGTCACTGAGCCTGGCTGCTCAACTGGCAAGAACAACAATATCGATGAGGACCTGCTGATCCCCATCTAAAGCTTATCTGACTGATGTCATGGAACAGAACGATGTGTTAAACTGATCGTTCAGTACCTCACATTTTTCAGGCTGATGCCCAGTTAAAATTGCCTGGTTTTATGTTAATTTGTCTTACATAGGATAATGAACTTAATGCTGAGATGCAAGGAAATGTGCCAGGAATATTAACAGCTATGGATCTTTCATGTTTAAGACAAACAAGTTAAAAGCCATGCAATGTGAAGCAATCTGCTGAGTTGTTTTGAACACCTCTGTTAAAGGATGTAACCAGGATTAAAACAAAGCAAGAATCATGTATTAGTGAAAAAAATACTTCTATATATTTCTTTGATGCCAAGGTGAAGATTATGAACATTGCTTTTCTGAATATGAATGTTTAACCAGGCCCTGAAGAAAGAAAGAAAGAAAGCAGCTATACCTTAGTCTAGTTCTCAACCTTTGCATATACAAACATATGTGCACATATTTAAATAGCAAATGCATTATTCCCAACTGTTCCACCTGAGGATCACTGACCTGCTTGGCTGTAAAAAAAGCATGAACAATGTAATTATACAGAACCCTGATCTCAGAGTTGATCCAAATTTTGTTACATGGCCTCGAGTTTGCCTAATGTTATCATACTTCTCTTTTACTTGGAGCTGGCTTTTCCTCCGGTGCTGTGGTCAAAGACAGAGTTGAAGCCTGTGACTCTTGGTTATAAGAACTCATAAACTCATATTGTGGTTTTTCCAAACCTTTAGGATGTGCGGCCTTCCTTCCTGCATAATTTTAAATATAAATGTCCCTTGAAGCTACACTTCAAGGGCTCTCCTGAAACGGAATTGTATCTTAAATTGTTTCGGCTTTCTCTCAGCCTTTAGAAGTGACTGCTATTCTAAAACTAAAGCATTATCTGTCCTTAACGCCTCACTTACTTCAATAAATTGGAATATGCTATACATTTATAACTTTACACACTGCTTAGGTAACCATATGTGTCAACAAGAGACTGTCAAAAGTGCTGTTTTAACAAATAATTATTTCAGCTCTTGTTTTTTTGTTTTGTTTTTGTTTTTGTGTTTGTTTTCCTTCCCCTTCCATCTCTTTAATTGCCCAGGAAGCCAGAATTACTTCAAGTGTCCTTTAAGGAAGGAAAGCACATGCTTTAATATATTTCCAGTCTCTTGCCTTCTGAAATATAGAAAACAAACAAGTATTGACTATTAGTCTGTGAAGCATCAACACAAAGTATGTGTACGCAAAAATATTACATGTCTTTATTAACATTTGAAAGGGATGCACTTTTTCCTTAAGCAAAAATTATTTTACGTCTGAATACATCGATTTGCAACTGGATATAATTTAAATGTTATCTTTTATCAGCTTTAAAATACAACAATGCAAAAGAAGAGCATTTGTGCACAAAATGGAATTTATTTTTTTGCAGTCTGAAAATTGGCAGGCTTTGTCTACAGAGAAATCCTGCAGCACACATAAAATATGCCTTAATTCTGTAAAAAAAAAAAAAATTGAAATATTTCAATTACTCATTTTTTCCAAACACCTTACAAAATAAAAGAATGACAGATTCACTTTATTTTGGAGTTTTTCCTTGTGTTTTAAAAGGTCAACTAATCATTCAGAAAAGTTCATTTGCAACTATTTGAAATAAGCCACTTTTGACTGGTCTTTCCCCTCTGTTTTAATGTGGACAGTACAAAATTAATGAATCAGACAATTCAAGTGGAAAAAAAATCTTGTGTAATAAACTTGAATGTAAGTTACAGGACTACCTTTCACTTTAAAAAAAAAAAATCTTGCTACCTGACTATAATTTGTCAATTAAGCAATCTATACAGTTGACACTGAAATTAAGAGACCAGACTTCTTACAAAATTTCTGAAAAGAAACTACTCTCATCTCTGGACATTATCTTCAGATTGTTTCAGACACAAATTATCTGGGAAATACTTTTTTCCTCCTTTCTTTCATTGACTGGAAAGTTAAAAGCAACATGAAATGACCCAGGAAAAACTGATTGCAGTGTTTCAAGTTTAGAAAAACAAAAGTAACAATAACAAAAATGCCTGACTGTATTTAATAGAACAAATAATTGTTAAAGAACAAAAAGTTACAAAAGGAAGACAACATTAATAATGTAATAGTGAAAACATTCCAAATCTTTCTCCTGTTTCTATGAAAAAGGTAGGTAGGTAGGTAAGTAGTAGGTAGGTAGGTAGATAGATAGATAGATGGTTGGTTGGTTGGTTGTTTTTTTTAGGGCTAAAGATGGATGACACTCTCGGATGACAGTGTTGCCTGTGCTGCATATTCAGAGAAAATCGGGCAGGATGAGTAAAAACCTCTCAGACTTCACTATCTGCATGACTCCCTACATCCTGGGAAGGCTGCTCTAGTGGTTGGAAACCCTGGCCACAGCAGGGGAGTTGAAACTAGATGAGCTTTAAGGTCCTTTTCAACCCAGGCCATTCTATGATTCTATGATTCTATGATTCTATGATTCTAATGTAGAATTAGTATGTATGACAATATGGACTTACCTTGGTTGTGATTTCAGTTTGCCAAAGAGCCCAAGAAACCCAGGTTGTCATTTGGCTATAGCAAGATAAAATAAAAATCCAGAGATATACTTTGTGGCCTGATAATGACTGAAGCAACAAAACGACACCAAGTAATTTGAACAAATTAAACTATTTGTCCCAGAATAGGATAGGTCAATAATGAATGTCTCCTTCAATGCAAAATCAATGCAAAATACATTATATCTGATAGACCTTAGGCTGGATCTTAATATGTTTTGGAAAGTGTCAAGGAGATATCACTGACTAGGTAAATGGTCAGCACAGCTTATTTCATGTCTTCAAAGGAAAATAGATGCAAAGCTTTAAAGTTTGTAAGTTCCATTTTTCTTTCTTTCTTTCTTTTTTTTTTTTTTTTTTTTTAATTCATTTATTCCCAGAGCTGTCAAACAGACTCAGTAGAAAAAATTACTAGTAAATTGCGACTCTGGCCAGAAGGGAAAAAAACAATTTTTAATAAGAGGGATAGTCCAGGTTAATTGCTATGAAAGTTAAGGAAGCAGGTACGACGTGAGAGAACAGGGAAACTTAAGTTCTGAAAGAAAGCAAACATTAGCTGGGGAAAGTGCCAGATACTGCAGAATACATGGCTTAAAAAAAGAAAAAAAACTATTAAAAAAAATAATTTAACTCATTCAACCCATTATCTACTTTAGCAGCTCTCGAAATCTGTTGTATTTTTTGTCATTCCAATTACTCCATCTTACTGTGGTACATTTCACTTCACAGAGAGAAAAAAGCCAAATATGAAAACATTTAATTTTATGCATCAGGCAAGCTGTGTCTAACTCTCCAAGTCATTACTACATATAAAAGCTAAATATTCTTTATAAAACTGTCTGTATCTAAATCAATAAAAATAAAAGGGAGCTAGATACTCTTTTATCCCACTTTTTTACTGAGCAGATTAAAAACACAAAGACCATAAGCCCAAAAACTACATTATAAATTTTTAAGTATAAATACATTGGAAATTTTGAGTTCATCCAGGTTTTTTTAGATATTTTTTTACAGCATGAATTTTAATTTTTCAGATATTAATTTGCTTTTTAAATATAATTTTATGTAAAAATAAAAGCCAACAAAAATATAATTAATACAGATATGGTCACATATTCATAATATATTATTTCTTAATAATTTTTCCTACCTAAAAGTTCCTTCCCTCACCTTATTCCTGATCTGCAAGACAATGAAAATTTAATGTAATTTGCCAATGGCAGTAATGAAAAAATACCAGATTATTGCACTGTTATTGGTATGCAAAATTTACTCCATTACACTCACTCACAGGAAAAAAACAGAAGATGCTCTCTCCCATTTCATTTTGGTATGAATTTAATTCTGACCATTAAAGAGATAATTCATCCAAGTAAGATGCAAACTTGATCAAACTCCTCATTCTTTCCCTTCCTTTATTGCAGATTTTCTTCAGCTATAAAATCATGAAAGCAAGATCAGCATTTCCCTTGTGACTTAGACAGATACTTCCAGGTTTTTTTAGAAACAACACTTTATACAAAATGATCAATAATTTGATGGAGATATAAAATATTGGTCAGCTTTCTATTCTCACTGATACTGGTACTACGCTTTGGATCACTTATGCTGCACTGGAAGTGAAAAGTGTAATTTGGCCAACTGAGAATTGTCTTTCTACTAGTTTTTCAGAGGCTGCAAAGCTGAGATGCATTCTGCAATTTCTCAAAATTCCCCTTTGGGACTTCAGTAGCCAAAGATATTGAATATGACATGCATCAAATTCTGTTCACAGGAGGGAGAATGTTATTTAATGTTCAACAGCATTATATTCCTGACAACAAGGCCTCGAAGTCTCTTGGTTTAATATCTTTTTTAATAGAGATTAAATATTCTAAAGTCTACATTTCCATTTGATTAATTTTGTGTATGGTCTTATGGGGACAATTCAGGAGTCATTTAGAAAACCTGTTAAAGGAATATTTCAGGTTACTGTCACTTTAATAGTGGCTATTAAGTACAAGTAGATTTTTAACATTGTTCTCCAGCTCTCACGATTTACAATGTTATTGGAAATTCTCTGAAATATCTGAGAGGTGAGAAAGGAGTAAGATTTAAAAATAGATGTTTGAGATTTAGAACAAGGAAATAAAAGATATTGAGCCCCAACAAAAAACATACCACCCATTCACATGCTTAAACATGGAGTCTTCTACCCAGATGACACTGATGCTATCTGTACAGAAACATTTTAAAAATTCTGTAAAACTTTCAATATCTTCAGTGATGTAATAATTTAAAATCTTACTTAAAAATCTAGCATGAGATTTAAATTTCTTTTTTTTTTTTAATATTTCTTTTTATTCCTTTTCCTTTTTTCTTGGCTATCTGGGGTTTCTCAACTTTTAGTTCCTAAAATCATTTGCTCTGACTTAGATTTCTTGGCTCCCATTGCTATCAGTGAACAGAGAAGGGAAGAAAAAAACTCAGAAAAGGGTAGTCATCATCTTAGATAATTGCCTTTGACACCGGTGTTAGGGTCTATGAATCTGAAGCACACAAAACCAAATCAAAACTGAAGGGGCAGTCTCTCTCTCTCTCACAGAAAGAATTCTTGCAGTTCTTTGATTAGTATGATGTAAAATATCCATAGCAAACCCTGTATATTAATACCATAAAATATGATCTTGGTAGGCGACTTGTATAATTGATGTTTTTTTCACAATATGGTGTTTTTAAAGTGTTTAAATTTTAAGAAAGTGTGCATAACTTTCTTATTATTTTATGAATGTTGCAACTGAAAGCTTTTTAAATATATGACAAAGCCTTTCAGGCTAGGACTATTAATATAATAGTGATGCAAATGAAACTGTAAAACTACCATCTTAAGATGAAGTCCTCAATCCAATAGAAGGCAGAAGGGAGGCCTGCTCTGTCTACCTGTATAAACCATGATGGTAGACAGCACAAGAAACAATTAACTTAAATTCCAATAAGAATGATTTGGGCTGAGCATCTGATGATAATAGTGAAAAACTCTAGTGTACTCCTTAGAGACACAGTAGAATTGTCATTACCAAAGATTTTTAAGAAGAGCAAAGACACCTCAAAGCCAGACCAAATAGACCAGGCTGCTCACAGCTAAGTCCAGTCAAGTTCCTTTGATCTAGGGACAGTGCTGCCAATACAGACCCAGACATGGCTGTCCATCTTTGCAGCAGCAGGGGACACTACCAACTCATTCTTGACACATTCATCATGTCTGCTAGGACTCCCAGGACCCTTTCTGAAAAGGTGTTTTATATCCAGCTGGTGCCCAGCCTGTGCTGTTGTGTGGGATTATTCCATCCTGTTTGAAGGACTGCATTTGCAGTTGTTAAACATTGTGATGAGGTTCCCATTAACTTATTTCTGCTGCTTGTCTATGTCCCTCTGCAGAACAGCCCGGCACTCCAGCATTTTAACTCTCCTCAGAATTTGTTTTCATCTGTGAACTTGTTGAGAACATACTCTGCCTCATTGTCCAGGTCATTGATAAAGATAGGAAATCTTGCCCTAGGGCTTGCCTTATTTAGATCACTGGCAGGTGCCACAAGTAACTGGATATCAAAGTCACTTTGTCTCACAGGTCACAGATGTTTGAGATTGATGGTCCAAGCAATTTTCCATTCACTTTATAATGCATTTATTCAGTCTATAACTCAATAGTTTTTGTATAAGGATACTATGTGAGACCACATCAAAGGAGTTGATAAAGTGAAGCTATATGACTTCTACTGCTCTGCCTTTATACCCACAACCAGTCACTTCATCATAGAGGGTGATCAGGTGTTGTGGTTTTGTGTGGTGTGTCTGTTTGGTAGCAGGGGAGGGGCTACAGTAATGGCTCCTGTAAGCAACTGCTAAAGGTTTCCCCTGGCTCCAAGTCTGTTCTGGTAGCAAGGGACAGGCTACTGTCATGGCGCCTGTAAGCTACTGTTAAAAAAAGTTCCCCTGGCTCCAAGGTTTGTTAGCTGGAGCAGGGATGGGAAGTACTGAGATGGCCCCTGTGAGAAGCTGCTGGAAGTTTCCCCAGCTCCAGGCCGGACCCGCCTCTGGCCAGGGCTGAGCCAATCAGCACCTCTGTGAATGACACATTTAAGAGGGGGCACAGAACATGGAGGGGTTGTTGTGGCCCTGGGCAGGGTGTGGCTGGTACAATCTGTTGAGCTGCCTGCCTGGCTTCTTCTGCAACACAACCCACCTGAGCCCAGGCCTCCACCATGGCTTTCCTGAGAGCCAGGAGTTTTTCAGGAGCCAGCAGAAGAACCTGTGGTAGAGAGAGGAGAAGGGTGTGTGAGAGAGATAACTATGCAGACATGAAGGTCAGTGAAGAGAAAGGAGTGGGAGGAGGTGCCCCAGAACAGAGATTCCCCTGCAGTGTGGTGGAGACTATGACAATGCATGTTATCCCAGTGCAGCCCATGAAAAAAAGAAGAGCTTGCCTGTAGCTCATGGAGATGTAGCTGTGGAGAACCCCATGCTGGAAGAAGTAGCCGTGTCTGAAGGAGGATGTGAATTTTGTTGAAGTGATCAATGCTGGAACAGTTGTTGGAGAACTGTGACATGTGGATTCATGTTGGAGTAGTTTGTGAAGGACTCTCCTGTGAGAGGGACCCCAGACTGGAGCAGTGAGGACCTTGTGAAGCCCTCCCCCTGAGGAGGAAGGAGTGGCAGAGACAACATGAACTGACCACAACCCTCATTTCCTGCTCTCTGCACCACTGGGAGGGAGAAGGTAAAGAAATGGGGAACAAAGCCTTTGAGCCTGGTAAGAAGGGAGGGTTGGGGGAGAAGTGCCTTTTTAAGATGTGGTTCTCTTGCTCTGGTTTTGATTGTAAATGTTGTTAAAAAATTGTTTTTTTGTTTTCCCAAGTTGTGTCAGTTTCTTCCCCGTGACCATAAGCAGTGAGTGAACTCTCCGTGTCTTTCCTTCAGCCCATGATGCTTTTAGCGAAAGGCTGTGTGGTGGCCTTTGAAACATGACATCATATTAGTCAAGCAATCAGGTTGATAAATCTGTCAGCTCTTTCCAGTTACCTTTAAATCCTTACTGTGCTTAAAAATTCAAAAAGGACTGGCTCCATAACCTAGGACAAGGCTAACTGATGTCTAGTTCTCAAGATTCTTCTCTTTACTCTTCTTGAAAATGTGTGTCATGCTTGCTTTCTCCAGGTCATCAGGGACTTCCCTCAATCATCACAAACTGTCAAAAGTGGTAGAGAGAAGCCATGCAATGACATGGGCCAGTTCCTTCAGGAGCCTGGATGAGATGGCATGGATTGATCCCACCTTGTCCGTGGATCTATGTATTGCTGAAGTGCTCCCTAGCTGGATCTTTCTCTGTTGATAATACTGCATTCCCCACGAACTCTGCTAGTAGCCTTAAAGACTTGAGAAGCCAGAGGAAAACCTCAGAAGTGAAAACAGAGGCAGAAAAAAAAGGCAGTTTGCTATCTTGGAATTTTCTGTCTTTAGCCACTAGGTCATCTGAGTAACAAGCCCATATTTTCCTAAGCCTTCCTTATGCTACCGATTTACTCATAGAAGCCCATTTTGTTGTCCTTCACATCCCTCATTAGGGATTAATCACGGAATTCTTGTCCCTGCTTACATCTTCTCTGTACTTCCTTTTTGTATTTGAAATCACTTAGGGGTTTCCTGTTTATCCAAGCTGCTCTCTGAGATGGAAAGTCCTCCTGACTGCCTCCATGCTGTGGATCTTTCTTGTGCTTTGAGGAGGTTTACCACTGGAGAACAAAGTAATTGTTCTGAGCCTCTCTGTCCTCTGTGGTGGATCTTGGAACAAGCCGAGATTCTCTGTTCTGAAGTCCAGGGCTGTGATTCTATTATTTATCTTTTTAACTTCCTTCAGAATTTAAATTCCATGATCAAATAGACATTGCAACCAAGGGTGCCCTCCATCTTTGCACCCTTTATCAATTCTTCCTTGTTTGTGTGCAAGAAGTCCAGCAGAGAACATTCTGTATTTCAGTCTTTGATCACTGACATCTTGTGGATCTTAGCATGTGAGGATTTTAGCATGTGTCATATGAACTCAGGAGTTTCACCACCCTACTACAGTGATCTTGTGCTGGAGATTCATCATGAAAATGAGCTAGATAATATTTTCAGGTCTCCACCCCCATTTCTGTGAAAGGAGAGTGAAGAATTAATCAAATGGAGGGAAGTGGAAGTAAGTCATACAGGGTTTGTGGATAGTAGGGCGATTCTCAATCCAGTCATCATGACTTATCCAGTCATTTGTCTCTCATTACTAGCTGTTACTGATAATGTCTCGTTACTGTTACATTTACATTAATAAACAAATAATACATGGTCTCTTTGCAGGTTTCCAAACTCAAAGTTTTGTCAAATAAAAGGTTATTGACAACTCTCTAAGAGAGGAAATAACCTAAGATCCTAAAGCTTCGTCAAAAAAATACGTACACACGGCATTCAGAGAACTTCTGTCATTATGTTAAGAATAGAGCTGATAAAATTGTGTGTAAATTACTTAATAGTGAAGTTATTGGAATAGGAGCTGTCAGCAACAGCTTCCCAGAATGAAACAAAAGATTGCTGTAAAAAGTACCCTTATTTGTCATGTTGTGATTGAAGTTGTGCAGAGAACCCTGTACATGCAAGAGATGGAGTGTCAGCTGTTTGAGTCACTAGTTGTAACATCGTTCATTTAATGTATTAGTTTATATAGCATTCCACAAACTTACTGTTTTCTTTGTTGCATCCTGTTGACTAATCCATCATTCCATAGGTTTTAACATTTAATGAAGCTGTACAAATGCAATAGATTTATTAGTTGACTTGTTTTTTGTTTTGTTTCCAGAAAAAACAAAACAAAATTAGTTAATAAATGAATTTTCTATTAATTTGTCTTTTTAATTCACAACTGCAAAAACTCATGTTACTGTAACGTCATTAGTGCTGTATCTATTGCCACATACAAAGTCTGTGATATGGAGTTAAGGACTTAAGGTTAGCTAGTTAAGGGTTCAATAATATAGATTTAATAATCTAAAAACCTACACCCATAGTCAGATAAGGCAGAAAAGTTCCTTAATACCTTTAAAATTGTTCATAAAAAAGGTGACTAACAACAACTCCTCTTCTGTGGTGTTACACAG
>NW_010133026.1:0-23109 GCF_000699245.1 Pterocles gutturalis | reverse complement strand
ACAGGACTCAGTACTTACAAGAGTTCATATGCTGAGGCAGCCATAGGAGTGAAAAGTCAGTTTGCAAACAGCTTGTTATAACATGTTGGTGAAGGATGTTTATATTCTGCAAAATGTATATAAGTAGACTGATTTGTATTGATAACTGAGCATGTGTGTGCATGTATCATGGTGTCAGTCATAGCTTGTCAACTTGCATGTGTACGTATGGATATGTGTCTGTGTGCATATTATTTGTAGTAATCAAATGTTATAAGTGAAATGTTTTAGGTTTGGTGTTGGGGTTTTTTTATTATTTTAAATAAAAACAAGCTGGGCACATGCATCCCTAGGCTTAGATATGACAGTGTGTTGCTGGATGGTTCCAAGCCTGAAGATATTTGCAGGCAATATGCTGGCAGATGCGGTTGGAAACAGAAACACTAAAGAACAGGGAAGTTGAGACTAGTGCATGCAGCATGGCCACTATTAGATGAAATAATCTCAGATAGTCTATTCTCTACATTAATATTTTGACAGGCCTGCAATGAGGGATGGGAATAATACATCAGATGAGCAGATAGTATTCAGTTAAGAAGAAAAAAGCATTTTTACTTCAGGAGGTAAATTGGTAGTTACTAGTCATCATCCACAGCAGAGAAAAATAGATAACCTGCCAATAGCTTAGACTGTTCTTTAGATTAACTTTTTTTTTTTTTTTTGGTGAAAATAGTGTTTTAAGTGTTTTTGTGTTGGAAATAACTGAGATGTTAATTTCAGAAACCTGTTCCAAAATTATATGTAGCTATCCTTGCTAAACGTGGGTTCTCATGACAAAGACAAACTGCTTTCTTTTAAACTATCCAAGTTATAAGCTCAAGATAAGTTGTATGACACTGATGGAATATTTTGGGACAGAAAAATAAATTTGTTTTGCAGAGCACTCTTTCAAGCAGTAGCAAAAATGTTCCAGGTGGTAGCAATTACCTGGCAAGAAGAAAACTCTCCAGATATTCTATGTCAATGTGATATGTGAAAAGATGAATCTTGGTGAGGTTTCTTCTGGTTATGGCCATAGTGGTAGAAGTGGGCACTGTACTTCTTCTCTTTACTGCAAGTCTCATTTGAACTTACAAGCTTTTAAAAAGTTCAGTAGTGGTGTTACACTCTGACTAGAGAGACATTGTAATGAGCATAAAAGACTTTGATGTAAATGCATGTACAGGTGAGAAATGGAGTGAATGGAGTTAGATGTCAACCTTCAGTGTATTTTCTCCAGGACAGCTAAGTTAGACCAAGGTCAACTGGTCCCTTAAAAACCAATCTGGAGATGTTTGAGGGAATCACCACCTGAACATCATTAGAATGTAAAGGAAAGAGGACTTAAATGCTCTTTGAGAAGCAGAAAGGGATTGATTCACGGTATAGTAACATGCTCTTTAGTATGTGTTGTTTTGTTTAGCTCAATTCCCTGACTTCTCAATTCACCAAATTTGGGTTCTACCCTAGAATAAATGCTGGATATTTAATGTGAACTTTTCAGATGTCCTTCCATCTCTGCCTGATTGTTGTCTAAAGAACAGAAATATGGGTGGGCCAGGAGGAGGAGCCACTGGCTTCATGCATTAGAAGGCAGTTCTAATGCTGGTTGCAAGAAAAAAAACTGAGAGGTGAAGTAGCAGCTTCAAAGCTTGCTTCTGCGTTGCATTTTTTAAGCTCTTACTGCATTTCTTAGAAAGAATCCAACCTCTTGCGCTTTTGTGCGTAGAGCAGTGAATTTCAGTCTTTATCATGAAATATGTATACATTTTAATTTACCCTATAGACCAAAACACTGCCCTTGAAATGAGTATTTGACCCAAATCTTCCTAGCTAATGGAATCCTCTTTTTAACATTTTGCATTTTTTGGTTTTTTTTGGTTTTGGTTTTTTTTTCCTTACTGGAGATGATACAAGTTTTAGAGATGGTTTGATATGAAAGGACTGTTTTAAAATTGGAAAATTATATTTAAATTAAATTATATTTAGTATCTTAAATTATATGTCATTAATTTTTAATGTAAAACATAAAACTCGATTGCTCTTTTGTAGGTCACATCTTTGCAATTTTTTTTTTCCCTTCAGATAACTAAAGTTTAATTTGAAATGTGTGATTCAGCAATGGGCTTTGCTGACACAAAGATAAAAATGGAATTATATTTATGCAAAATCATGTAGGAATAACATTAAAAATGTGTTTCTCATAAAATACCTCCTCAGTTTTTACCATCATGATAGACTAAACAGTCTGGGACCCTGAGGCTCTGAAGAAGCGGCTTTTGCTCTTCTGTGACAGTTATTCAAAACATAGCTTGAGGAGGCCAGCTTTTGCAGTTAAACAAGTAGACCATGACAGTTCTTCCCCGAGGTTTAAGTATGCAGTATTGACATGAATACAAAATCCATTGTTATTGCTGTGTTAATTTAAACACTGACCTACTCTTATCCCTTAGATTAATGAACACCTTTGCAGGACTTTTGTTCCTTAATTAAATAATGATCTCTGAGTGCTGTATGTAAAATTGCTCTTGACCTCAATGGGAAGGAATAGTATGTACTTTTCTCAAGGCAGAAGAGATGGTTAAAAAACAAGAGGAGTTAGCTGAGACATGGAACCTAAATTTGATCGTGGTCAGTTCACCATCCTCTCTTCTTCCATCTCGTTCTTGACCTGAATATCTTTTCAGCAAGGATTGTTAGAGGGAGAACATGACAGAAACTGGAGTTTTCTGTGCTTTCCTAAGCTAACTAACAATGTCAGCCTGAATTTGCTGCTGCTGGTGGTGTAGAACATTTCTGGACAATCGTCAAGGGTCTTGTTCAGACCTGAAGCTTTTGAGGATTAATGCTTCTTGTTAATATTCCTGCTAGTGTTTACAGCATAATGATTCTCAAAAATACGGAAAGATTTAAGTCACTAAGGGAACTTTGAAATTGAGTCCAATCTTTATAATGGCTTGTGACATTTAGTACTGTGATGTTTAGCATTGCAATAACATTCACTGTATGTAAAATATTTGGAAAAAAGCAATCATTTTCATCTATTGGTTATATTTGAAGTCATATCCAGGATACATTTCTTCAGTGTTATGGAAATGCAATTGTTTCAAATATTAAAAAAAGAAAACGTTGGTTGAAATTGTGTTCTCTATTTCTGAAAATAAGTCTAGGCTCTGAAGTGTTCCTGATAGTGAATTTGTTCTGATCTATTTCAACTAAAATGTGTGTTAAATAATAGAAGTTATCTGGACAAGAATAGTTATAGAGAAGAGGGCCAATATAGCTCAACAGGTATTCAAGATTATCTTGCTGACAGAAACACTTTCTTTATATATATTATTTCTGTGAGTCCATGAGGAGATCTAGTGTGTAGAGGCAATAGAATGCTTTCCTGGAACTACTTAGTGTGATGAGTACAATAATTAAACTACTCTGAAAAACATCGGTATGTTATCAGCCGCCTTCTCAGCACAAATCCAAAACAGCGCCACACTAGTTACTGTGAAGATGGTTAACTCTGTCTTGGCTGAAACCAGGACAGTCACAAATCCAAAACACAGCCCCATTCAAGCTACTGTGAAGACAACTAACTCTGCCCTAGCCAAAACCAGTACAGCTGAAAACACTTAGTAGCATTGGCTTATTTTTTTATTAGAAATATTGACATAAAAAGGACCTTTTCTAGAATGTCCCTGTGTTAGCAACACTGTTTTGGTCACAAATCCAAACCACAGCACCATATAAGCTACTAAGAATAAAACTGACTCTGTCCCAGCCAAAACCACTGCAGACCTTCTAGCACTTCTTTTTTTTTTTCTACAAGTAGAGTGTGATGTTTTTCGTGTGCTTTTTTGATGCCATAATGGTTTTAGTCACAGTTTCTCATTTTTCTGACTCCTAGACAGGAATGGAACACAGTCCTGTGCTCTTTCACTCTTTCTCTTACGTGAGGG
Organism: Pterocles gutturalis; assembly: GCF_000699245.1. Classification (NCBI taxonomy): domain Eukaryota; kingdom Metazoa; phylum Chordata; class Aves; order Pterocliformes; family Pteroclidae; genus Pterocles; species Pterocles gutturalis. The sequence goes on along the minus strand of NW_010133026.1, from coordinate 19,138 downwards.
TGTATTACTGACAGTTATAGCTTGTATTTGCATGAAAACACGTAATAATGCCAGAAGTTTGAAAAGCTTGTGGTCATCTAGTTACTGGCTGAACACTGACAGAACTGAGATATGTGTTGCATAAAATGTCTACAAAAACAACTTCCAAAGATAGATGTCTCTTTGTAACAATATATTTAAGAAACAAAATTTGAACTACTCTACTGGTCCTGTTGGATGTGTTGGGTTGATGGGGTGGGCTTTTTGACTGCTCATTCACACTTGCTCATGCATCAAACAGCTTGGTTCTAAAATTCAGGTACACAAAATGAATGTGGAAAAAGTTTTAATGGACAAGGTGAATGTCTGAAAGTATTGCAAAAAAAATTTGAAATGGTTCCAATTATTTAACTTGATATTTTTGCTGATCATTAAGATTTTGCACAAAAAAGTACACTAAATTTTATGGTCATGCCTCAGAAATCTCTTTAATTGCCATAGAAGATCCTTAGTATGCTGTTTTATCCTAGTGAAAACAATACAGCTTTCTTTATTCTTTAGGAAGTATAATTTGTTTTTCATTAATTACAATCTCCTCCATAAAAATCTAATAACTCCTATAACAAGCATTGATGTACTATGCCACGAAAATAAATAACTTTCCTAAGGTGTATTAAAATTCTTGTTTTGACACCAGCTTAGCAATAAATTGTACTAGAGCCCCTTGTTTGAATTTTGTCATAGTTTAGAAATATTATATTTCACTGAACAGATTTAATAAGAAATCTTCACATATTTCATAGAAAGCATTTTACTACATGCAGAAGGTTCAAGTGTGGATGTCAACTCTGTTTATGGAAATATTCACAAAAACATGCAAGTGAATATACCTTAGTATTATGCAGTGGTCTGATTTTTTTTTTTGTGACTGTCAAGATTTTTTAAATCTTCATTTATGAGCTTCCTTGTTCTTTTTGTGGGTTGTTTGTGCATGTAGGTTGTTTTTTGTGTTTTTTTTTTTTTTACAATGTATTGTAAATTTTCTATGAACTGACTTTTTTTTCAACAGAACTCAATGGCTTCACAGGGAACTCAGTCATGTGGGAATATCCCTCTTGTGACTGGTTAATGCAACCTGATGGTTGTCATGGTGGTATATGGAATCTAACTGCTCCAACTGCACAGAGACTAGAGTAAATGAATAAGCCTGTGTACGGTTGACAAATACTTAAACAATTTTTCTTATTTGTTTAGCTTGCCAAGGTAAATTTAGAAAATAATTTTGTATTCCACTTAAAAGTAAACAAAACACATTGAAAGTTCAGAACTAATGATATATTAAAATATATTAATTTTTTTTTCCTATATATTTGCTTTTAGATTCTAGGAATATCCTAAGTTCCTAGAATCTTCATCCCTGGAAGCACTGCAGATATTTAAACTATAATGATGTGCTCTTTTAATTCTCACCAGTGCACTGTACTTCCATGTTCTATAGAATATAGACCACCATGCATCAAGGGGCAGAGAGGAGATACATCCTATTTCGCAAATTACTTGGTCTAGAATAAATTAAAGAGGAAAAAAGACTGCCCAGGAGTGTATTTTCAGCATGTGTTACTGACATGACTACTAGATTTTTTTTTTTTTAGAAGAGAATGTATATAAAACATGCATAATTTGTCTATGTGGTTTTAAATTTTTTATATCGTAGAAGAAATTATCCTCCATAAGCCACACAAAGACAACTTTTTGGGGTGATTATGAATTTCCATCCGTGCTATATTTGGTACTAAACCAACAATTCATAAGATGTGAGCACAAAATAAGTAGAATCAGCTCATTCTGACTGATTGTACTGTGAAATAACTAACGACCTACTGCAGAAATTAGGTCTGTTTTGTTAGCTCCTCTCCTGTTATCAACCCATAGACTTTGTATGACTCCACACTCATGTTTTCTAGCCAGGAAAGGTGGTTAGATCTGAGTTTTGCAGCCTTTGTGAGACTGAGATATTTTAAAGGAAAACATGGTCAAACAATGAAAGCCAATCTGTGCTCAGAAAGAAGAGCAGTTCATGTACTGGAGAATTAAACTCCAGTAACTCATTAATACTAACCACCATCTGTCTTTCTCTAACTACATGCAAATGTTTCAACACTAAACAGTGTAGAACACTAAAATATTAAAAAAGCAGCCGATCTACAAGTACAAATTAATGGTGGAATTTCAAGGAGGGAATTCTCCCCTAGTGCTTAAATGTCTTTTAGTAGTTTAAGCTGCTGCAGCTTGAAAAGCCACTGAATTGAGTGACTGGAAAATATGTTCTTGGAAAAATGAAGAAAAAGAAATTATTGAATACTTTAAAAACTAGGTTATACCTATGTTCATGGGTGAATTTGTCCTGCGAATCTACTAGATTTCAGTTCTGTGTCTCTCTGCAGCAGGCTCCTCTTGCTTATTTTCTCCAGGGATTCTGACACAGGTAAGCCCTGAGGCTCATCTTCTTCTTAGATGCTGTATATTGTTTTATATCTGTGAGATTTTTATGGGTTTTTGACAAGTGTTTGGGTACCTAACATTTGCAGGTAAATCCATTCTCTAGTAAGAAGCTTTACTGTTGTATGTTTACACATCTTTCCACAGCTAATGTTCTTGATTAAGGTATTATGAAACGTGCTTTCATTAAAGATGCTTCAATTTTCAGCAATACCTAAGTACATGCCCTCATGAAGAATAATGACATAGAATAAAATCTCAGTACTGCAGTAGTTGGCATCAGTGCCTTGAAAGTTCATAAACTTTTTTAATGTTCTGATTTATCTGTTCTGCAAAATTATATAAGTTAGCCTCCCTTACTAAGGAGTTTATTCAGCTAAACCAGGCTTATATTGAAGTGAATATGAAACACCTTTTGTTATTTAAATTAAACATCAATTTTTAAGGCTTGTTGGCACAAAAGGAATGAAATCTTATTTCCTTTGGAATCTGTATTACTATCCATAACTCACTGCTGGACATTTCTTAAGTATTTCCCCTGGCTGATCTGACAATTTTGTTTTAATCCTTTGCAAGAATAGCTAGAAGATATTTTAATTGAGATGTCTAATTTTTTTTTCCACCTTGAATGCATTTAATCTATTTCTACTCTCATATCTTGCAGTCTTCTATTCTGATTTTCACAAGTTCTAGCCTTTTCAACTGCCTTATCCTTCTCCAAGTCATTGGTTACCTGTGAGTTAGCCTGACTGTATCTGTTTGAAGTGGGATATAAAGCTAACATTTTAGTCTTTTCTGTTAGCCTGGTTTCCTAACATTCCCTCCTCCCATTCCAAGAGCATCAAATGTCATGGTTAAGAGACACATCATCATCACTTTAAGAAAATACCTATCCAACTCATTCAACTGGCACTTGTTCCCATGTATTTGCATTCACTACATTTCTTGCCAAAAGTTGTTTTCCAGGCTTCTGTAGATCGTCGAATATAGTCTAACATTTGTAGACTTTAACGGTTCTGAAATATACTTTCTCTGCAAAGAAATGTGACTATACCTGAGAGGTTAAAATTTGAAATAATGAGTAATATTTATTTTGAAATAGAGTTGGTTTTAAAGTACTCTAATTAAGATTAAAAAAAAAAAAAGTAATTGCACTGGACAGTAGAGACTGGATTCACTGTATCTGAATGATATTGGCTAGAAAGTTATCTATCTCAAACTAGATTCCACAGTCCTTTCCTAGGCTATTGAGAATGAAGCACTCTGAAAAGTCATTAATTTTATCTATTCTGGGCCCTAGTTTTAGGATAGGAATGAATCTTTGTATGAAACTGCCCTTCTCTCCAACTGCAGTGAGTCTGGTTAATTGCTGCAGACAATCTGACTTTAAGATGGTTGGTGGTGTGCAGGGTGGCCTGTGCAGTTTAAAACTGAGAGAAACTTATTGTAGATAAAATCAGATAGCTGAGTATGACTGTTGTGTTGCAGCGTATAGTAGGATGTTAAAAATAAACGTCTGTATGAAGCTTTGTGTGGCAGAAAGAAAGGAAAATGTAGCAGGACAGAGGGAGGGAAATAACAGGATACAGAACATTGATTTAATTGTGTTTATTACTGTAAAGGCATAATTGTGTCCGATTCTGGAGAATCCTTAAGTTATTTTGGTTTGTAACTGTAAGAGCTTCATTTCCTTTAGAGACTGGAGCAAGAGGAAAAAAAAAAGTCAGAAGCAGTTGACCTTAGAAGCATATTAATTTAAATTTAAAAGTCCTTTTAACTAACAGTAAATTAAAAAACATTTCATAAAAGCTGGCAGAGGAGGTGGCAGCTGCCATACAGGTTCCATGCCCTTTCCTGAACAATAACCCTTCTGTGGTGTTAAAAAGCACAGTTCTTTCTTTTTATAACAAGTCCTTGACAGAATGTTTAGGACTGGGCTGTTTGCATACATGGGTTGAAGAGCAATGACACATCTTGCTGTTTGACACCCACTGAAAATGAGTACAGATGATGCAGTACAACATAGAAATAGGTGAATTTCATACTAACCTAGGTCTCATTGTTTTCAATAGTAGTATTCAAGTTTTGTTCTGTGGTTATCTGTCTGAACTAAACATCACAGAATCTCAAAATAGTTGAGGTAGTAAAGGATGTCTGGAAACTCTGTGGTCCAGTCCCTATGCCCAAAGCAGGGGCACCTAGAGTGGTTTGCTCAGGGCTGAGCCCAGCTGGCTTTTGAATATCTCCAAGGAGAGAGGCTCTACAACCTCTCTGGGTAACCTATGCCAGTGTTTTATCACACTCACATGAATAAAGTGAATAAAGTGGTGTGTTTTTTTTTTTTTTCTAATGTTTAAATGATATGTCCTGAATTCCATTTTGTGCCTATTGCTACTTACCCTGTCTCTGGGAACCACTGAGAGGAGTCTGACTCTGTCTTCTTTACCTCCCAACAGGTATTCGTCAATAGGTATTAATCCACACTGATGTGATTCCCCCTGAGCTTTCTCTTCTCCAGGCTGAACAGTCTCAGCCCTCCCAGCCTCTCCTGATATGAAAGATGCTTCACTTGTTTAACCAACTTCCTGGCTCTTTGCAGCGTGTGCTCCTGTATATCTTTGCCTCTGTTGCACTGCAGAGCCCAGAACTGGACCTAGCATGGAGAACGTATCTCACCAGGGCTGAGCAGTGGGGAAGGATCACCTCTCTCCACCTCTGATGCTCTGCCTAATGCATCCCAGGATTCTGGTGGCTTGCTTTGCCACACGAGTGCATTGCTGGCTCATATTAAGCTTGCTGTCTACAATGACACCCAAGGCCTTTTTTTTTTTTTTTTTGCAGCCAAGGTTGCCTCACTGTCCATCCCTAGGCAGAGATCTGGGCTTTCCCTGCTGCTCTACCATGATCAAGGAGATGTCTCTTCCTCTCTGTCTGAACCAGTCTCTATCCGTGGCAGCACTCCATGGTGCTGAGCTGTCCCACCATGTCTCTGCCATGCCCGTGAGATTGTAGCTCTGCAACTCAAGACTCTAGAATAGTTTCAATTTGGCAGAATAACAAAAGCAGAAATCCAGAGGAATGTCTGGATATCTGTATAGTTGTGTGTGACACAGGAATGGTGACAGCAGTAATTGCAAGAAGGAAAACCAAAAAAGTAATTGGTGAAAAACATCATTAAGAAAACTAATAAATGCCTCCTTGCAACGTTATTGGCTTAGCAGATCTTTTTCATGAATGTGCAGAAGTTTCACTTTGTGACTTCAAAGTCTGAAAATTGCAGTGGAGCAAATGGTAACCTACTACGTTGGTTACAGTGTCTGTTTTAATTTTCATTCAGGATATGGGGGAAATTTGTTATGTATTGCCTGAATCTGCATGCTTGCATGTGCAAATGAAGGAGGAAAAAAAAGGATAGGTACAACAAGCAGGGGATATTGAAGATGTATGCAAAATGGTTTTATTTGATGACAAAATTGTGATAGTTGTGTTCAGGTATATTTTCAAAAAAATGCTTGTGTTCCAGATTTTTATGAGTTGTGTGATAATGTCATTAACTTTTTTTAGTGTAAGTATTTTACATAGGAATTTTTGTAAGGAAATAAAATAGATTTTTGTTGTTGGTTTTAGTCTCTTAAATTGAAAAATTCCATACTAGTACTGGCTAATTTAGACACTTAATTTCTGCCCACCTAAGCATGTTAAAGTACGGTCTGTCTGGTACCTTTGGCAGGGTTTGAGAGTTATGTCCAATGCATTTTGGAATTCATGAAAAACAAGGTCATTGATCTTGTGATTCAATTTAGAAAAGCACTATTTTAGTAAAAGTAAATAATTTCAAAAATTAACTCTTAAATTTTAAGTTCAGTCTGGTATCTGGCTGAAAGAATTGTCGGGTTAGCTTTTATTATGGAATAATTTTCTTTAGACTTTTTTGGCATTTAGCAATGTTACAGTAATGCTGGAAGTAACACAGTTTGCTCAAGTATGTTTTGATTCCATGAACAGAAACGGTGCATGTTAGGGTTTCAGACTAAATGCACTAAACTTGCAGTTAGAGGTTATCATTCACATTTGCAAAAAGTAATATAATGAAAATGGGAGAGGTTGCTGTTGCCATTAGTTGCTGAAGGCTAATAGATATCTTTAGGTTTTCAACATGTGAAGTCTCCAAAAATAAAAGATGGAAGATAGAAAGGAATTGGAAACACTTTGTACTGATGGAGTACAAAATTGACAGTAAAATCTGATGTCCTTGCAGGCAGACATTGATTTGAAGATGTGGCCTTGAAAGATCTCAAAGTTTATTGTATGTGATATGTTTTCTGAAGATTTTATTTGGGTGGATTTATGGTTAGTTATCCCAATCAATATAGCCTTTAGATAGCAGAAAGGAGATTAGTCTAACACTAGCACCAGATTCTGCCTTCAGAAGACTTATAAATCCCTTGAAAGAGAACAGTAACAATAGTTGTAAATTTTGTACTCAATCTATTAACTTGGTAGCAAACTCTGGAAGTCTAAAATCAGAAACTGCTTAGTTTCATACTATGCATAGGGATGTTTTCAGTACTCCATGATATAAAAAGAGAGCAGTTTTCAGCCTCTCAAAAGTTTCTGTTGCTTTAGCGGGGGGCAAAGGAGCTAGAGCTGGTTTCCAACCCAGCTGTTCATTTCTCCAAAAGTAGTTGGCATCTGGCATGCATGTTTCTGCCTCTAAAGTTAATCTAATACTTGTTACTCAAAGTAGAGAATCAAATCCAAAAGTCTGTAATTATTTCGGTGACCTTTGCAGAACAATTAATATGTTACTGAATTATTAACATTATTGACATAAACATTATTAACATAAACATATTATTCAAGAACATTTTATTAATTTTAATTCTGTGTTTCTAAGTACTAAAACTCCAAAAGAATTTTACTTTCAAGCACTCTCATGGTATGCAATAAAAGTACTGCTTTATATATTATTTGGCAACATCTAAGCAGAGACTCATTGTTTGAAGAAAAATGAATCTTTGTTTTTCCCCCCTCTCTGCCTTCTGAAATCTTTGAGCTTCTGATTTCTTCCCTGTTTTTTTCATGTTTTTTGTTGCTCTTTACATGTTGCTTGACATTCTGCATTTATTTTTTTAGCAATAGCTTAAATTTGTGCTAGTGTAATACAATACCAAAACTTCAGAATACTCTGTAAATTGTCCTCATGATCATACTAGATCTCCTGGCATAGCAAACTCTCTTACAGAGCTACCACAAATCAACCCATGCTGTCGGGCTACGTTTTCTACTGAAGACAATATCGATCATAGTAGCTGAACAAGGAGTTCTAGGATTGTCACATGCCACGTTTCAGATACTTTTCTGTGGAGGATTTACCTTTTTCCTTCCTCTGTCCCACTTAATGTTTCAACCAGCAGTCTGACTGTTTGGATGTCTACCAGGGATTTGGGGCTTTTTTTATCTGATTTTTGAGCACTCAAGGTACTTTCAAACCAGTAGAATAATCTTGCTATTTTTTTTCTAACTCTTGAGGGAAGATGGGTACCTTCATTTTGGTCCTTCCTAGTTATAAAATTTAGGTTCATCTTACAGACTGCAGGTAAAACACCCTGAGCAGCGCTGGTAGGAAAGACAAAGGCTCTGCCACTGCAGCCATGGTCTCTGCTCTAGCAGCAGCAAGGCAGAGCGTGCCAGCTGAGTGGTTATCTGCACAGAAGCTTGAAAACCCCTCCTAGCATAAACACCTAATTTGTGTATCCAGCTGGACAGAGCCTGGATTAACCAGGCTGTGCACCACCTGGAGTGGTTCTGCAGACTGGGGTATGGCAGATGGCTTTGCAGAAGCAAAGAAAGCTTCATCCCTTTGCCTTCGGCACAGCCCTGGCTCTGTGGTTTCAAAGTTGTTTGGAATAGTTAAGAAACCTAGAACACCTGTGTTTTACCGAGCTCTCCTCCCGCTTCATCATCTGCAGATTGTTGGATAGCAAGGTACACTCTGAGGATGGAGTGGATTGAAAAAAGCACTAAAGGGAAGATAAAATGTATACAGCACAGAAAATTGTTATACATTCCTGCTATTGTGAACTGTTTGGTGAGTCTGTAGTGCTACCCAGACAGTGGTTTTCTTTGTTGTTGTTTTCACTCTTATATTTTCTTTCTGTTCTTGACTTCTCTAGGATTTATTTATAACTTTTTTTTTTTTAAGGTCTTTATTCCTTTACATGCTAACATGTCTTTTTGGCTTTTTTCCTTCCTTCTCCTTCTCCAGGAATCTTCTTTCAACTTCTGACTCTCTCAACTTATTACAGTTTTACTTTCTGCTGTAAGAATTCTACTCTGCTCTTCTCAGTCTTATTGTTCTCTTCTTCCTATCTTCCTCACTTGCATATCAAATTGTAAATATCATAAAGTATGATGATTCCTCATTGGAATAATAATAAAGCACTGTATCTCCTTGAAAATACTATCATAACTGAAAGCAGTTTCATGCAAAAACATACAAGGACAGAGTGCTATTTCGCTCCTTTTACTGTGATATTCCTTGAAATTGGAATGATTGGTTAATGATGAACTGTTGATATCTTGTACTCCATGATAGAGAGCAAAGACTAAAAAAATAAAGGGTTAAACTATGTTGTAGTGTGCAAAGTGATTCTGAAGTTGTTGTACTTTCTATTAACTCAAAATGTAAAAATTACTGTATTTTATTGTTCCCTTCCTTCCCCCCTGCCCTCCCCTCCACCCTGAGGGATTAGTTAATCAGTAGTTAAACCCCACCACAATTAAGAAACTCTTTTTTTTTTTCTTAATTAACAGATCTTGTCTATCCTATCTTGCAGAGAACTCAGTGTCCATGGCAGTACCATAAGGTCATTTAATGTCAGTGTGATGGGCATTCCTTGATTTTGTTTTTTTAAAGCAGTTAAAGCTGTGGAAGAATGAGAACATGGCCAAATGCTATAAGCCAGGCCATATTTCCTGTAAAAATTAGCATCATCATAACTCCTATCTATTCTTTCAGACCTTTCCACACCATGACACCAGCACAGATGGCAATGCAATAACACAATAAATCCCATAGGAAGCTTGTTGCAATTGGAATGGGTGAGGATGGTTGATCAGTACAGAAGGGTTGTCCTTATGTGCAAATGCCTCAGTCTGCAACAGAAGCTCAAATCTGTGAAACTTACTACCCATTCACTTTGAGTCATTTCTAATGCCAGCCGACCACAGCTCTTGCTTGACCTTCAGGGAAACAAACCATGCATACTAAATCTCTCCTGATTATTCTGGTGTACAACTACCATAGGCCCAGATCTACAAATAATATTTTTAGATGCTTAATTCATATTGATTTAAGTAGGACTATGTATCTAAGCAGCTTTGACATCAAAAACATTCCCTTTTGCTGTTTATTACAAGTAAGATGACTAATGTCTTATACTTCCAAGTGAGATGGTACAAAATAAAACATGAGTCTCTGCTGTTTCGTCTCCTACATTTTATAGAAGAAGCAGATACAATTTATACATTTTCCCCTGTCCTTTTTGAGAAATCACTTTAAGTTCAATCACACTATATTCCAAAGAAAATGTGATGGGCCCCTGCTGTTCTGGAAGTAGCTAAACATCTGCCTGCTGATTTGAATTAATCTTCTGCTTTTCTTGCATGCAAAAATTTTGATTTCCTTATTAAACTGTCTTTATCTTAACCCAAGAGTTTTTTTCACTTTTACTTGTCTGATTCTCTCTCCCATCCCACTACAGGGAAGTGAGCAAGCAGCTGAGTGGGGCTGACTGCCTAACAGGCTTAAACCACAACAGCTGTATAAAATTTGTGTAGTGTGAAGACTTTTGGAATCTCATAAAAGTAGTTGGTAGCTAGTGATTTTGAAACAGTAAGGAAAACTGGCTTATTTTTTCTTTCTATTTTTAAAAGAAGAAAAGCTTATTGCAAAGTACCCTGAACTTTCAGCCCTAAAGATGCCTGCATTTTTAAAATTCTTGTCCAATGAACTTCAAATGTTTGTTTGACATAAATAATTTCTCTTTATGTTCCAAAATGCATTGACTGACTCAACCTGCCCTGATGCATTCTTCTTTAGTGTGTCAACTCAATCTCAGAAAGCAAATAAACTTTAAAACATAGAGCCTTAAAATCCAGAAAGATCCATGGGCTGTTTAGATGAAGTATCACTAATGGTCAGGAGAACAGGAAGCGTGAAGATAATTGTGGATGGAAAACACCACACAACAGTCCAAGGGAAAATGTGGAATGTCTGGTTTTAACCTTTAGAAAAAGCCAGAATGAATTCCAAAGTTGAAATGGAATCTGAAACCACATAATGGGGCTTTATACTGAATGTTCATCACAACTCTAATGATTTTTCACTTTTTGGCAGTCTGCTTTGTGACAAAGAGGACCATCCCTCTGTTCTCCTGTGCTGTGACAACTTCACAGGTAATGCCAGAGTGTATGAAGTCTTGGGCTTATAAGTGATTCCTCTTAAGCTATGTATGTGGTCAGACCTTTTTTAATGCTAAAAGTATTTTGTTTCCGTTTTGATTCTTTTTCTTGATTTAAAAGAAAAATAAGAAAAAAAACCCCACTTGTTTTCTGTTAGAAGTATGGGAATAAACAAGTGAAATACAAATGTTACATAAGGTCAGAAAAGTTGTGGTGAGATCCAAGTTACTCGAAAAAGCTTTGTTTTGCCTTTTTCTTTTCTGTGCATACACATTTATATATATAGTGACAGTAGTAATCCAGGGAAAGAACAGAGGAAGGAAAGGGGGGAAAAAGTAGTTGTGAGATGGAGGTTAAAAGAACTGTTAGTGAACAACAGAAACACTCCTAGCATCTTAAAAGATCAGCATGATAACATTGCTGTTGCCCAGCGAGCTCTAAAAGTATGGGGTAGATTTGATATGGAAGAGGATTGTGTTTGCTCTTGGAGTTATAGTTCCTGCTGGGGTTGGCACTGAAGGATTTTTCTTAACTCAAAATGCTTGCTCTGTCTCAAAGAATTTGTGTTTTTTAACTTCCAGATGGGTTGGAAGGCTCTCTCAGGTTGTCTGTAATGGGACAGTGTTCCCAGGTTCTATGGAAATGTGGTTATGGATGTCAGTAGAAGGTATTTGCCTGTTTCATGTGGTTTCTGTGGTTACATGGGAGGAAAACCTAAAGATTTTAGTTTGTAGTTTGAAAAGGAAAAGGTGCTTCCTTCTAGTGCCGGCAATAAGTTTCAAACACCTGCCTACCTGTGCTGCTTAGTGCGTTTGCATTTCAAATGCAGCAGTGGTTGAAAGAGGGTAAACATTCATGAGCTGAAAAAATTGTGATAAGTTTTGATGCACAAAGTTACTACATGCTTCATGCAGGGAGAGAAAATTGGACAGACTTGGCTGTGATGAGGCTCAGCAAGACTTTCACATAAAAAATACCAATTGTCACATGTGCTTTATCTGTGCTAGATGGAAGAAGAATATAAATGAGGTCAAACACCTGTGTGTGTAAATGTTTCAGATAATGTTTTTTCACACTTGGTGTGTTTGTAGTAATTAGATTTGTCATTCAGGGAAATTGCATGGCACTTCTGATGTATTAGTAAAGAATGACTTAGAGCTAGGGATTTTTTTATTAATGTTGCTTGTAAAACTATCCTAATTTGTGTGTCCTGGAACAAAGAATAGGAATTTTAGGACTTGAAAACCGAAACATTAATTTTATTTCATGAATGTTGATGACAGCAGTAGCTATGACTCTTTGATACAATACACTCACTCCTGATCATCCGCAGGAGAAGCTATGCCATTTTCCTCCCCCAAGCAAATGAACTATTATTTCTGTTTCATAGGAAGGTGTACTATGATTGTTTTGTGATTGATGAAAGAAAATCACATGGCATATGTTGGAAAAGTAAAAAGTATCACCGCAGTTACTATTTGAAAACCTAACTTCTATTATAGTGAGAATATGTCCATATTTTTCTTCAGGTAGTGATTTTATTTAATTTATGAAGTATTAAAATTGTAAGCATCCTGTTGACATAAATATTTAAGAGTTCACATAAGTTATAATGAAATGAGAAGAGTAGAGGCAGAAGAGAAGAAACTGAAACCTGACACTGGAAAGCAGCTTTTACTATTTTCACTGGTATCAGTAACATTTGTCAAGACTCCAACAGTCTTCTGAGTCTTCACCACCTTCTGCCAATGTGCTCACTGGCATAAGTAAAACAATTAATTTTTATTCCAGAGACTCTGTTCCCAATATTTTCAGCAAACTCAAAGTTAGAAAGCTAGAAATCTCCTTCTGAAATGGTTCAGTTTTTAGCTCTCTATTTCCACTAGTGAATAAGGAATTATTATTTATAAATTTAATTATATGGAAACTATTTTAATAAAAGAAGGTAGAAAGGAAAATGGACATTTATGAGTAAAAAAAAAATGCATCAAGTAACAAAAGGGATCATTATAAAGGGATTGTTATCAAAGAGATCTAGCAGGATTTGTTCGTCTGATTTCTGATTTTTTTTTAATTGTCTGAACCATTTCAAACCACGTTTAACCCCCAGCAGTACAGTAAGGCTATAGCTCCTGTTGCAGAGATGGTCTGGGAAAAAAAGCTTATATCAGTGATATGTGTTTGTCTTCTGTGCTACCTTTTGTTAGAGATGTAATAGTCAATTTCATTGTACTTGGGATGGTGAGGAGGAGTGCTCTGGTTAAGGGAAGAGTGAATTCGGGACTGGTCTGTTCACTGATCAGAGAGCTTTGGCTGGAATGGAGCTTCTTCCTTTCTCTCAGCTTTTGGTAACAATATTTTGTTCTTTATTGGTGGGAGACAAATGCAAGTAGCTTTTTGGACAATGTTTTATGTGTATATGGATATAGAAATATAAGATATGCTTACTGCTTGCAAGCCATATGGTAAAATGGCTATTTAATGTCTCAACTTTAGATAAAGCTTCTGCCTCATTTAGGCATTTACTGTACAAGAATAATTAATTATTTTGAAATACACTGGTTGTGTTTTGAATTTTTGTGCTAAGAATATGATTGAGAAAAAAAATGTTTGAAAATGGTGGCAGGGTCCTATTGTTAAACTATAGACCAGGAAGAACTGAATTTATAACTTCTACAAGGAGGGATGTTAATTTACAGATGTGAGGCCTGATGAAACCCAATAGTATTATGGTTCTACTAATTCAAATAATTGCCTTCAGTTTAACTGTGATAACATAACTTAAGACAATGTTTCTTCTTGCAGGAAATACTTAAAAATTGCATCTATAGGTACAGACAGAATATATGAATAAAAAATACCAGGCACCAGGAGAGAGCTCTTGGAGGCTGCTTTAGGTCAGAATCCGTGTGATGTAGCCCCTTAAAGTCACTTGGGCTGCACAAGGGGATGTGGGGCACGTCCAAGTTGAACTTTGAGAATGTAGTTCCCTAGTCAGTCTGCACTAGTGTAAATCAGTTCCACTACTGAAAAAGGAAGCACCCATCTCCCCCTACATGCAGCTGTTCATTCTCAAAATGAGAATGTTTTTGTCCATTTGCAACACTATGGGTTTTTTCACCCATTTCATTTGTGCAGGTGTGGGGTTTTATTTTTCTCATGTTACTGAGATAAAGTAAAAAAAAAAAAAAAAAAGTTGATACAGGGTTATATAGGTCCATGGATTTGTCCTTCCTCCTTTTCTTAGGAAAAAAAAATCCCACAGGATATAGTCTTACTGTTTTTATTTCTTGCATTCTCTTCAAAGTGGGCTGTCAAAGTGCAGCAGTTAGAAATCATTCACAATTTACTTTCTTGCAAACATAAAGGATTCCTCAGAATAGATAAGATTGTTGCATGCCGTTTATGTTACAGGTCTGTTCTAACAGCACAACAGGGACAGGCCTGGACTTGCTATATTTGAACTCTTTAGGGCTGGCTTTTCACTTGGACATCAGTTACAGTTACAGACATTTGATTAAGTAGCAGACTGTTTGGTCCTATGAATGAGCTGGGACTGGAATGCAGGCTGACAGTATTTGCTATGATGTCACTGAAAAGACAGCTTTTAAAGCAGGTTCTGGAAAATTGCCAGACTGTTTGGTCCTATGAATGAGCTGGGACTGGAATGCAGGCTGACAGTATTTGCTATGATGTCACTGAAAAGACAGAATTCCCAGCAGAGATCTATGTGTACATTATGTTAAAGCTGTAAAAAGATCAATTTTCTTCTCTTTGGCCTTAAGTAATGCTTTTAAAGCAGGTTGTGGAATTTTTTTTTTTTTTTTTTTTTCTCTTGAAACGCTTTGAATTATGTAGGCATGTTTGTGGCTACTAAGTTAATTGTGATCACTTAAGAGGAAGACATTGCCATCATTGATGATCATTTAATAAGAGTATTTGCTCAATGCAGCATGGTGAACAAGAGAGTAAAGGTACATCTTACTCTGTAAATCTACCTCGTGGCTTCTGATGTGCTGTGTTCGATTCAGGCTACTCTGCTAACTCAAAAAAAGGGAATTAAAGTGGATGGCAGGAAAAGACCAAAAAAAGAGAGAGAATGTAAAAATAATAAAATTAATAATAACACTAGGCAGGCATGAGTTAGTTTTACAAAGTGTGACAGACATGAAAATATGACTTTGTATTGACCAATGTTATAAAATATACTCACGAACATTGAAGGTACTTCCTGATCTAACACAGTGGTGCCTCTTCCCAGGCACCTTCTTGGCTCTTCATTGTTGTCAGTCTTTCTTAGTCAAATGAATTCAGCACTGGTTCTGTAGTATTTTTGCAAACCACATGTAAAAAATTCTTATTTGGAGGTTCTGTTGCACTCAAAACAGTTCTCAGGGAGAAAGGGAAAAATGAGGATCAGATGGCATAAGCTGTCATCTGAACACGCAGCTAAATGAGAGTAAACTTCAAATTAAGTAGCATCATATTCTGGTGTATCTTGAATGTACTCTTAAAACACAGGTGTATTCTTAATGGAACAATTGTGCTAGCCTTAACTTGTAGTTTCTACTTAAGCAAAGCTATCACTTACAGAAAATAGTTTCCCAACCAAAAACTACTGAAGTTTCTCATCTGCTCTATCATAGATGAAAAGATGTACGACTGCGTGAAATTTCCGGAGCACAAATTCATTTCCATTTTCCCTTTACATGATGTTCTTTGTATGATGTATCTCAAGTCAGCTAAAAAACTGACTTCCAAACTGCCTGTTTTTTGCAGTACAGTTTCATTTTGACATAAAATGCTTGTAATGCTTGTAATACAGCAAGATCTACATGAAATGTGCATTTACCAACTCTTTGGGAAAGATTTTATGAACGAAGTTCAGGTGTGAAATCATGAACATCTACAATAGTGCAACATTACACAAAATAGGGTTCTGTTTTTCTCACCTGTCTGGGACAACTAAGCCAAACCAAAGTTATCCTTTCCTGACTGGCTCCTGTAACAATTTAAAATTACAAATAGTAAATAGAAGTTCTGAATTGTCAGTATAAGGTTTTATTGTCAGCTTTTCTTCCTTATCAGGAAAGGTAGTGAAAAATATTCTTGTTCTAGAGGGCTTCTTGACAGAAACTAAGAAATTAAATTTGTGACATGACTTTCAAAATATCTGCAAAGTATTCACAGACAGTCACATAACAACCTGATGCAAAATTCATTTAACTTGAAAATATTTCCATTAATTATACCTAGTTCTGCCCTCAAAATTTTTTTTACCAATGTGTTTTTTCCAGTCTGAAGTTAATTCAGGAAAATAAGTGTAATTAAGAAATGGTCTCTTGAATTTACCTGCACTGATAATCAGCATGAGGTCTCAGCTTGCACAGTAATGTAATTCTCATCTTCTGTACCTCAACCAAAGATGAACGTGAGGTATCCAGGGTTCATTTAAGCCATACAAGAGGGAAAGGAAAAGCCCATTGGATTTGGTACTGAAGAGATTTTTCACAACAGAAGAACCCTGGGCTGCTTCTACAAATTTTGCCTGAATTCCTTCGTTCCTTTTCAGACGAGGTCTCACAGTGGGATTTTTCTGTCCAGCTTAAGCTCAGTACAGCAGCATTAAACAAGAATTTAGTGCAACAATTTTATGCTGGCTTTTCTGTTCCTTTCCTTTAGCAAAATAAAAATATGAGGACATTCAAAAGGCAGGATAAAGTAGAAAACCAAGGCTTGTCTATTACCATTACCTATGCAACAAGATCATATTTAAAAACTGAAAAAACTTGCCCTTTTTATCATCGATAAAGTCTTAATTATCTTTGTGTAATTTGACCATATCATTACTGAATCAACATGTTTCTAAGCTAACTATAAATTTTATCATAGAAAAAGTTTAATTGAAAGCTTGTATAAATAACTGATGATTAGTTATTCTGAGGAGCTTTAATAGCATACTGTAAACAAAGAGATTCAAGCCAAAAGATAAAGATTGATACAAGTCTTTATGTTAGAAGCACAGGCAAAACTAATATTGTAACAAGATAAATTACTTCATAAGCATTAACGACACATAGCAAAGGCATTAACTTGCATGTAACTTCAAATACTTCATTGCTCAAAACCGATTAGATTGATTCTTAAGTGTTTGCAGACTTCAGATTGGCCCTTGTCAATGATGATCTAAGACGTTAATATTTATTTCCCTGTTACATTTCCAAAGATGGAGGTATTATGTTACTATTCCTCTTGATCTACCACTAGATAACTTTTAACTGGAGAAAAAAGGAATGATGATAAATTTGTGCACATTTTCCAAAGAATAATTAGGATGGATGCAAATTGGATGGTCTATTAAGTATCCAATAGAATGTGCTGCTTTTTGGCTGGGATAGAGTTAATTTTCTTCATAGTAGCTTATTTGGGGCTATGTTTTGGATTTGTGCTGAAAACAGTGTTGATAACACAAGAATGTTTTAGTTACTGATGAGCTATGTTTACACAGAGTCAAGGCCTTTTCTGCTTCTCACCCCACCCCACCAGCAAGCAGGCTGGGGGTGCACAAGAAGTTGGGAGGGGACACAGCTGGGACAGCTGACCCCAACTGACCACAGGGATATCCCACACCATATGACGTTTGTGCTCAGCAATAAAATCTGGGGGAAGAACGAGGAAGGGGGGACATTTGGAGTTATGGTGCTTTGTCTTCCCAAGTGACCGTTATGTGTGATGGAGCCCTGCTTTCTTGGAGATTGCTGAACACCTGCCTGCTGATGGGAAGTAGTGAATGAATTCCTTGTGTCGCTTTGTTTACATGCACAGGTTTTGCTTTACCTATTAAAATGTCTTTATCTCAACCCATGAGTTTTCTTACTTTTACCCTTCTGGTTCTCTACCCCGTCCCAGCAGGAGGGGAGTGAGCAAGCAGCTGTGTGGGACTTACTGCTGTCTGGGGTTAAACCATGACACAGACACAGCAATTGTTCAGATAAAACTAATCAGCAATGCTTATATTAAGAAGCTCCTGAATATAGATTACAGAGAAAATGATGCATCTTATTAAGCCTCCTGTCATTGTAGAACATGTGATCAATTATATTTAATTTTTTTTCTTCTGTATTATAGTAATAAAATTGTCTATATTTTACTAAGGATTTTAAGATTTCAGGGCAGTCTAGGCAATATTATTCATTCAGCTATACTTCTTTTATTTTGAAGTCTAAAAATAAAAATATGAGTTCCAGATATTGGTTAAGAGTTCATCAAGTTCATGTATCTGTGCATTTATATTAGCGTTATCTCTGAATTCAGGAAGTGGAAAGAAGGACTGGTTGCCCTCTAACTGTCTCTGCCACTTACTTTAGCTGCTAATATTCTTCTACCATTATTTTAGACATGCTGTCACTATTCAAGATTTTGGAAAATCTTGACCAATAAGGACAAAAGGTTCCCCTGTAACCATAAAAAGAGAACACTGCAAAAAAATTATTGTCTTGACAGGACACCATGTTTCTTATTACTGAATATATAAACAGTATTAAAACTAGACAAAAAGATGGTGTTCATTATAGTCTGGTTTATGATTGCTCAGAGCAGTTCAAAAGGACAATATAAATGAGTCCTGAGGGACTGAGGGAACTGGTGGATGAAGTTGCTAAGCCACTATCCATCATATTTGAGAAGCTGTGGCAGTTCCAGTTGTGGACTGGAAAAGGGGGAAAGATAACCTCCATTATTAAAAAGGGAAATAAGGAAGACCTGGGGAACTATAGGCTGGTCAGTCTCACCTCTGGGCCTGACAAGGTCATGGAGCAAATCTTCCTGGAAACTATGCTAAGGCACATGGAAAATAAAGAGGTGACTGGTGACAGACAGTGTGGCTTTACTAAGGAAGGGCAAATCATGCCACCATTTGTTGGCCTTCTATGATGGGGTTACAGTGTTGAGGGATAAGGGAAGAGCAACTGACATCATCTATCTGGACTTGTGCAAAGCCTTTGACATGGATGTCCCATATGACATCCTTGTCTCTAAATTAGAGAGACATTGATTTGACGGAAGGACTGCTTGGTGGATAAGGAACTGGGTGGATGGTCACACTCAAAGAGTTGTGGGCAATGGCTCTATGTCCAAGTGGAGTCTGGTGACAAGTTGCATTCATCAGGTGTCGGTATTGTGACTGGCGCTGTTT
>NW_010133025.1:13120-23217 GCF_000699245.1 Pterocles gutturalis | reverse complement strand
ACCCATGAGTCTCCTTACCTTTATCCCTCTGATTTTCTCCTTTATCCCATGGGACAGGGGAGGATCAGTGAGTATTTGCATGGTGTTTTGGTCACTGGCTTGGTTAAAACCACGACATTGGCATTTTATCTCAGAGCTTCATCCTGCAGCCCTTGATTGTATTGGAATCCTTGTGTTCAATAGGACTGCTTGCACAATGATTATTCATGTGAATACATTAACTGGAAAGCATGTGTACAAGTCCCCTACAAGTACTCCACTGGGCTGCCCCAACTCAAGAAGTATCATTTGCTAAAGGCGTGATCCAGCATCTGTATCCATCAATGAGTAGGTGTTGACTTCAGTATGCTCTAGTTTAGGCCTTAATACTGTGGTCTCTCATCCTCTGGGACCTGGTAATGGCTTCCACATTGAATGCCTCTTTCCTGGTGGACAAGGGTTGGGAACATCATGGAGACACTACTCACAGCAGTCATGGGGGGGCAGGACACTGTCCTAGTCCCAAGTCACCAAAGCCTACAGTCCAATGTAAGTGCTTACGCACTTCAAATTTAGCATTTTCCACATGTTTTGCTGAATCAAAGACCTTCATTCCTAAGCAGTGGCAATTTCCAGGGGGGTCACACTCATCACTCCATGGCCCTTTTGTTTGTTCACACAGGGCTGTTGTTTATCCACAGTCACCCTCCTTCCATAATACCTCAAGCAGAGCTGACACTGTATTGGAAAGGAGAAGAGCAATGACACATGGGAAATCAAAATATGGAGCCATTTGTCTCCTTTCCTGTGTTTTCTGTGGAGGAGTGCTGGGGCAAGTCCTGCAGCCCTCTTCTTCTCCAGGGAAGTCCTGCCACAGCTGAATAACTCACCTGGCAGAAAGCCTGGCCCCATAAAGCATCTTCTGAACCTTTTTCCAGAAAGCAGTTTAAGGGGTGAAGTTGCAGCCCTTCTGTCAGCAGTTTCAGATAATTTGATCAATACTGCAGAGGGCTGGTGTCACATGCGTAACGCCAGGGTTAAGGCACAGAAACCTCAGGTGAATATATTCCTTTGATGCTGGGATTTGCAGAACAGTTGAACACTGAGGGTTACAGCACCTTTCTGTCACTGGCTTCAGACAGAGCCTCTTAACTGTGTCAGGCTCACTAGGCAGCAACCAAGCATGATCTACTCCAACAGCAAAATACAAAGCATTTCCTTTGAGCCCCACTTGCCTCATATCGATAAGTCGCACACACTGGGGGCAAAGCCTTCAGCTGTGTCACTGCGACGTCATACTGCCCATTTCTTTCTCCTCTTCCCTGCAGGGTATCCGTTGTGTCTGTACTGAGCTACACACCTCATCGGGAGCCAGCCCTACCCACAAGGAAAGCAGCTTGGCCAGGGAAGACGTGGTAAGGAAGGTAGATGAAATTAAGTTAATCAGGCTGACATGTGGCAGATTATTCGGCACTTTGGGCTCTCTCCAATGTTTATATATGTTAAAGCAGCTACTCTTCATTTGTCTTGGGCAATGGCTGGATACAGTCCTGGGCAGCTGGCTCTAGGTGACCCTGCTTGAGCAGGGGGTTGCCCCATATGACCTCCAGAGGTCCCTTCCCACCTCAACCCTTCTCTGATCTCAGAGACAGCTAGTACAGGTTTCCCTTTGCAGAATGAAAGTCCCAACTGGTTCATTAAGTCAGAGAAGCAGTGTTTTTCCTATCTGTGCCCATATGCCAGCAAGGAATGTGTTTAGGAAGTGAGAACACGTGGGAGACGTGGAGTGGAGCTGCTCCACCACCTCCCACTTGTTACGCAATGACTTGAGGAGGAGGTACTGGTTCTGAGGAGACAGGAGTAATATCTTCTGGCAAAGACAGAGGAAATAATTTCAGAATGTGGCTCAGACACCACAAGGATGGGCCACATTTGGAAAAGCAGGTAGAGCTAAATGACCATGTCTTTTCCAGAACAAAAAAGGATGCAAGGGATGGCTGTGTCTAAATTTAACACTAGCATAAGCCTTCTTATTGAGGATTAATTTAGAAAATAGAAATAATACATTCCTTTTCAGATTTTAACTCCATTTTCTGATGTTTGGGTGCTTCATGTCTCAGCGTACAAACGGATAAACATGAACTGCTTTATGAACAGTAAAGTGTTGCTTTTACTGTAATTGCCTGTATTCAAAAGGCAAGAGGAAGTAATTATCATTGTTTACACCAGCCATTGCTTCGCAACTATTGTGTTCAGAGAACGTCCTAGGATAATCAGTGTTTTATAACTGTGTTTTTTCCTTCTGAAGTGTCTAATCTTTGTGTCTTCTATTTCTATGGTGTGACCAAGTCTTGCACAAAGGCAGATAAAATCTTAAACTGGGAAACAGGTGAAGAGTTTGGGAGAGCTGGGAGTTTGGAAGGAGCTATATTTGTCTTTAATCATATTCATATTGCAATGAATAGACATGGCTTTACTATTTTCCCAGGCAAAATGCCACATCGTATTTTGCACTTCTAAGTTATCTAACTTAACAACAACAGTATCTTGGATAAGGATAGCAGAGGAAGTGTTAGGGTATGAAGGCTGGATGATAAGGGAGGACCAGAGAGCACAGATAGAATATTCAAATAGAAGAAGCAGTTTTCCTGGACAAGTTAAAAAAAATCCTAAGACCAGTCTTTCAATCCAAAATGCATGTGCATTTTCTTACTTGTTAAAGTGGTGAACAATGGTTAATTTTGAGTTTGTAATGTAAAGAGAATTTGGTAAAAATCTCTGTAAAAAGAAATCACTTGTCTCAGATTCCATGTTATACTTTTGCGGCTCAGCACATATACTCAATACCACTTTAAGGATGAGCAGAAGTGCACATCATGCCCCTTCCTCTCAATGTTAAACATGCATATTGTTTGCTGTGATGGCACCAAGGAGGAGAGTGCTTTTATGGACTTCAATAGTAGTTTCACTCTTTTAATCATATTTTTACTCCTTTCGCCCCACAGTCAGGCCACATGCACCTCCAGAGCAAGGATGTAGACAAACAAAACAACCTGCTTCTCAAATTAAAGTACACAAATGTTGAAAGCTAAAAGGAAAGCTGACATGGCAACTTAGACAGCTTTTAGACCCCAGAAAGCTCAGTCATTAGACCCCTCCTAGAAATCCCAGAACTTGAACCCAGCTCTTGGGCTCTGTGGCTCCAGCTGTGCTGGATCAGCACTTGAGGGTGACATCCTGGCCACTGTGCTCTGCGTGCTTAAGAAAGCAACCAAGATATGAGTTGTAGGCAGTGATGTCTCCTGCTCATGCTTCCTCCATGTGACAGTTGGGGTGTCTCTGTTGTTTCGGAGAGACTTACAGACAGCCTCTGCAAAGACTTACCACTACCTAATGGCCCAGGTGGGTTTAACTCCTACTAGAGAGCACTATTTCACCCCAAGCAGATCTCTGCTCTGCAGCAGTGCCACTGAGGGAGTGCTCTTTTAAAATATGGTTTATAAATACAATCTCCTCTCTGCTTAAGGAGATTGTATTTATACAACCCGTAATAAAAACTGCCAGCAATTTTCTGTAGAGAGGAGGAGGAGGAAGAAGGAAGAGGAACGTTAGCATTAGGAATTCAGTTACCAGTGGGAAAGCCTTAGCAAGGACAAATGTAGGATTTGATTGCAAATTTGTGGCGGTCAGTCCCAGAGCTGCTGCATAAAGGCATATTCATTTGGATACTGCCAGTAACAGGTACCCATGAACAGAGAAAATGGTGCTCGATTCTAGGACTCAAGTCTGTGTCACCACAAAACACACACATTCAGATGCCAGGAGTTTTCTGGTGCAACATGGGCATGTTCCTTCAGCTGCAGGGAAACTGTGCTGATGGCCAGCTAGGTTTGAACCTCCAATACATCTGTCCTTTTAATTCCCAGTTCAGCCTATCTGCTTGCCATGGTGTTTCTAAGTTTACTGCCTTGGCGGTTATCTTGTTTAATCTCTTGAATTTCTTCCTCATACATCCATAAGATGAAACAGTTTTTTCACCTTTTAAATTCACCAGTCATGAAATAAGTGATATTTTATTGGTGCATTTTTAATGAACTAGTCAGCAACTTTTTTGACAGTTGAGTGGCACAGACCTATCCCATAACAGGAAGCAGATTCTTGCCCACGTATTGCTGCATACAAGTTGCTAAGTCAATACTGGCAAGGTCTGGTGGGTGTTAACTTGGTGTGATAACAGTTGTGAGCGATAGGCATCTGGGGCACACTTGTGGAAGAGCCTGCCATGGGTGGACAGCAATCTTCATGAGAAACCATGGCTCAGTTTCTGGAAGCCGATCAAGAAAAGGTCTGAAATGCCTGCCAGATAACAAAAATGAGATAGCTTTTAAAAAACCATCATATGCTCCTCTTGCCCTGAGCTGGAGTGCTGGTAAAAGACTGAAAACTTGGGAAAGACCACTTTGAGGAATGCTCAAAATTTCATGGTGAATTAAACAATTCTGCTTGTTTTTCATCAAAACCTCAGTCCTGTTCCCATTGAGCGCACTGGCAGAACTCCCTCTGCTTCTAACACAGACCAGAATCAGCATTAAAAATTGGTGCTGCCTTCTACAAGCCTTGCCGGGGGCTGTGTTGCTGGAAGTACCTGCTTTCTGATACAGTTCCCAGACTGGCCTGCACAATTCCCAAACTGAAAGAAAACACAGCTACAGCAGAACTTGTTCCAGCAAACAATTCAGCTCATTTGGACATTTGCAGAGGTAGTTACCTGGGCTTGCTGGATATACACAATGAGGAAGGAAATAGATGATGAAGACAGAAGCTGAAGAGGCTAAAGTTTACACAGGGAGTGGGGAGGAACCAAAACAGAATCAACAAACCCCAAAGCCTTTGCTTGCTTTTGTTGTCTGTCTACAGTTGTTGTTCAGTTGCAGGCAGTTAACATCTAAAATTGTGATAAGATCTTATATTTTCTTAGATTTGTTCAAAGCTGTGGAAAGGGTTCAGATGCCAAATTTAAGCCCACAGACATAATCTCGGCAACAGCTTTTTTTGTGTTCCCACCATACGAAACAAAGGCAGCTATATTTATGAATAGATTTTCTTGTTGTGATGAGTGGCTTCAAAAAGCATGGGCTCTCTGTCCCTGGGAAACAGCTGCCAGCTGATTTTATTCTCATCCTCGCAAAGCAACGGAGGAGTGGCAGCCTGGCTGGCCAACTTTACGAGAAGAATTAGAGCTGCCAGACCCAGGTCAGTGCAGTTCAAGCCACTAATTATAAATATTGTTATTTTGTGTATTCAGGGAAGCCATGACTGTTTCCTTGACCAAGAATATCAGCTTCAGTTTCCTGAAGCCATGTAAATATTTTACACCTCACAGGCAAGACCTTCAGGCAGGCAATGATCTTGCCACATTTCTCCCAGCAATAGCACAGGGCACAAACATCATTTTACCCAGGAAGAAAGGGATGCTCTGAAGGGTAAGATTTGTTCAACTGCACATAATATCCATCTACAGCCGAGCATCTCCTTTACTCTCTCCTCCTCATCAAGGGAGGAGAAAGCATTTCTGGAACAGGGTTATTCTGAACTGTTCAAGTGTTACCCTGAGGACATAATAAGCAGCAAGTCAGACATGCTTGTTGCCCTCTACCAACTGAAAATCTGCTCAGCTTACTTAGACCCAGGAGCCTACACTGTTGGCATTTCACTTAAAGATAGATGAGACTCCCCTACTGCCCCATGAACCCAAAGCCAAGTTCATTGCAAGCCTGAACTCAAACTTTTTCAAGATCAACTATGTTCTTACAATGTGCTCATGGAGGTAGTTTCCAAAGCTGGAAGAAAGTAGCCTCTTTTAAAACTATGCTGTTTTAAGGAGATTATCGTCAACAAAAGATTTGTCAAGCCAAAGTACAGCAAAAGGTGAAGCCAAGGCACATGTTCCTGTGACCCAGTTACCTCCGGGAAACCCAAGCAGGACAGAGAGGCTCTGGCTTCCAGCTACAGGAGAACAGCTGAGCATTAAGATATAGAAACCCCTAATTAATTTATCCCTCCAAAGGATAATTACTAGATTTTGTTTTTTTCTGCAAAGTAGCAGCCTAATATTGGTGCTGATTTTAATTAACTAGCCAATGGGAGACAGGATGGGCTGAGGAAAGATTTAATACAAAAGTTAATTAATGCTCTGACCTAGTTTCAAGTGTTGCTTAAGTGGAAATTGGGGGGAAGTTAACACCAACCAGTTATGGATCTTTTAGCATCCTTATAACCAGTCATATAATGACTCCTCCCATGTGATCCACAGCACTTAAATTAGCAACCTAGAAGAAATTAGTGAACACACAAGAAATAAGGAAGTAATTTCCAAGGCAAATGTAATTCTTTCTTTGTGAACACACCTTGACTTAGCAAGGTTTCGTGCTCAAACCAAGCACCTTGTTTACAGCTGAGCTCAGCTCAGGGCATGTGGTGGGTGATATGGGCCCTGCTGCTTGGCCAGGAGGGAGATCTGAGTAGCACCAGTCCAGCTGAACCGTGTAGTGGGACCAAGCCAGTGCCCAGCAAGTGGGAGCAGAGCTCAATGCCTTTGCTCAGTGTTACTTGTAAGAGCTATACTCCTCAGGGACAGTATTTTGCACCTCATGAAAAACGTGCTGGGCTTAGGGAAGCATCCTGATGATGACTCATTATCTCGTTAATGAGACTATAACTGTCTCTGGGTTTCTTCCTTTTGTTCTTCCCAGATCTGTTTTAATCATGTGTCTCAGAGTAATAACTTTTGCTTTGATTTATTTTCCTGAAAATAAGTCACTTCAGGATTTTATTTAATCTTTTGTTTTGTTGTTTAGGAAATAAAAGATAACTTTAGCTTGCTGATAATTTGTAAATTTTTTATATAAAAGCAGATTTCTCCTCATCTCCAAAAACCAGGGCCCTCTGTAATTCTCGCCGTGGGCGAACAGCTATTTATAACCACCAAATCACTTTTGCAAACTGATGCCAAGGAATGCAGGACATTGATTATTGCCTTATTATTGTTCACGGGCTGTGTTTTGCTTGGCATTGCCCCTGTCTTGAGAACTTAGCCATCTGAACAGGCAGAATAACTGCACTGTGGGAGAAATGAGGTGTTAGTTCAAGCTGCTGTTTCACAGGCAGGAATCTGAGGCACAGGGACATGAAAATTACTTACCAAGGTCACACTAGTGCAGAATCAAACCATCCCATCCTTTGCCCATTCCTCAGCATTACATCATCTTCCTCTCAGCTGGCAAAGTGCAGTTGAGATTATTGCAGTTGTAAGGGCACAGAAAGACATAATTTTAAAATTAATGTATCAGGTTAACTAGTCTTCTGAGAATTTCTTCCTTTTCATAAACAGCTTTGTCAAGGTGGTTGAGAGTCGGATCCTGTATCCAAATTTTGTGAAATGTTGACTCACCAGGCTGGCAGCTCTGTCTGAATCACTGAAAATCACTGAATACTGAAGCAAATTACTGTCTGTCAGCTGAGCATCACATCCTTGTTTAGGTCACTCCATAGATAAGCAGTGGCTTATACACTCTACTAGTTGAGCCTCATAACCTTTTCTATGTCACTTCACAAAAAAGCAAATAAAATTCCTTCTCTGCAAATCACAGCCTAATGTTTCGTTGGAAGCCTGAGGCTCCTTCCTGGGAGGCAAGAATTACACACCTTTGGGATCTGACTTCTCGCTAAAACGCATCCTAATCCTAAGTGGGGGATAAATGTTTAGATCTTTCTGAATCCTATTAAAACCCCTTTTTGTTGAGATACACCAAAGATATCTTTTTTCCTTTTTCTGCAGGTACGTGTAAATAAGGCATGCTGTCTAGTTGGCATCTAAAGAACACCAAGGCTGGAAAGGGTTAATGAGTTGTGGCCTGGCCTGTAGCACCTGATATGAGCAGGGAAGCCAAAGGTTCCTCGAGCAGAAGGGAAAGCCACAGACAGCTCTCTTAAGGAGTTGATTAGCATCTGTAAATAGCCTTGGGGTTGGGGGAGGTTTTTAGCTTCTTGCTGCTGGGGTTTTGTCCTGTGTGAGGAACCAAAGGCTTTCCAAGAAGAGCCTGAAGGACTTAGGTGCTGAGTTGTGGGTGGTAGGGAAGGTAGGCTGCCCACCTTCAGTTATCTATTTTATTTAAAATATTGCTTCTGTTCCGTTTCCCCTTGCTGTATTGAATACCCTGTAGTTTTATCTATTTTTCCTCTGTTTCTTCACTGAATTGAGATGCTCCTGCTGCCTGGTGCCCTTCACCCTTCTGCACTGAGGGATGGCTGAAGACCTAAGCTGTGCTCTGTGTCTGTGGTGGCCCTGGTGGGAGTGGTTTCCAGCCTGTGCTCTGCTGTGCTGCAAGACCCCTATCTTGCCTGTCATGGGGCATGTTTGATTTCTACCCGTTCCTTCTTCCTGGCTTCTAGAGGCACAGGAGGAGAGGGCCTGGCCTTTTGTAGGGCCCAGCTGATCCCTGCTCCTGGAGTCTGTGCACACTAAACAGGACTAGAAGTCATGTGTGTCAGTCAACATGCCCCAGCCATGTCTAAAGGGCAATATGAGTTGTTCTGATAGCTGGTGGCTGCCCTCAGAGGAGGTGAAGTGTCTGCACTAAGGAAACCAAGATGTGGTCTTATTGAGCACATTCACTTTTTGTGGAAGATTTTGCTGTGGCAACTACCCTGAGAACAAGACACCTCTCACCTGCCAGGCAGGTGAGCATGCTGCTGAGCCTTCTTCTCCATAGGACTGCTGATGTCCTACCTTGCACATCCCATCTCTCCTCTTGGTTCCTGACGGCACACCTTGCACACTCCTCCTTCCCTCCTGAGGACACCCCATGAGCTCTGTCACTAAACCTGGGGAGTACTGAATGGTGGTGTCAATGCTCACATGGGGAACAATGCTCTCCCCCCTTTTTCCATGAGTACTTCCCAAACACTGGACCTTTGCCCCATGGTGCTGGTTTGGGCTGAGCTCCACAGCCGTGTCCTTCAGCATGTCCTTGCACAAGATTCTGTGACTATGGCTGAGCTAACCTGGTCCTGTAAAGAGACATGCTTCAGTAATGATTCTTGTCTTTATTACAGGTTTTCTATTTTTTGTTTACATGGTGATGCTTGATGAACCTCTTAGCTCAAAGTAATACTATCTCCCACCCCTTCCCTCCATGAGGGATGCAGGGGAACTGAATAGGCAGCTGCTAAAAGATTCCTGGCAGAGGATCTTGCCCTTGGCACCATGACTCAAGGCACGTGATTCCTTGGCTCTGTCTACACACACCTGCTTGCGTGGATGCTACGTGGCTTGTTTGCAAACATTGGCAACTTCAGGTGAAAGGTGCCAAGGGCTCACAAGCATCCAGCAGGATGTCAGTGACCTCTTTGTGAAGAATGTCCCATCAGTGGTGCCTGCAACAAAGTCCTGGCATGACCAGGAGGCAAAAGGACAATGTAATAGTAGCCTCCAACCTCTTGAAAAGCAGTTGAAAAGAGGACAAACTCTTCTGGTGGTGGCAGATGGTGTAACAAGAAGCAAAACTCACAAATTGTGGCTTTGGAGGTTCAGGTTGGATGCTGGGGAAAAAATTCCTCATGGGGAAGGTATGCAGCCCTGGGACAGATCACCAGAGGGGCTGGGGGAACCTCTGTCCTTGGAGGGGGTTCAAGTATCTGCTAGACAAAGCCAAAGCTGACCTGATTTAGCACTGACAATCACCATTTTTTGAGCAGGAGGTTGCAATTGAGACTTCCAGAGGTCCCTTCCAACCAAATACTCGTATGATGACAATCTTGTCTGTTGGCATGTGCTGCGGGATGACCTAGGGCAGAGCCTGTGGTTTTGTGACTGCCAAATCTGATGAGCCCATGTAGTGGGAGGAAGGAAGAACCCAAATGGCAGCAGAAACCAGCTGTCTTGCAGGCAGCTCACACACTGTTCCACCAGCAAGCAACCCCTCTGGCATTTCTCTAGACGTGGGGCAGCTGCAAGGACAGGTCTGTGCTCTGAAAACAGCCCTTGCAGTATGGGGTGCACTAGAGCCACGAGCAGACAGACAAGATATTTGCCCACTTCTGATGCTGTCATGGGGACA
>NW_010133025.1:1803-13089 GCF_000699245.1 Pterocles gutturalis | reverse complement strand
AAGAGCTAAAGAGCATGATGGCCACTCAACCTGACTTTCTGTGCTAGTGAAAAATCAATATGAAAGCCCAA
Organism: Pterocles gutturalis; assembly: GCF_000699245.1. Classification (NCBI taxonomy): domain Eukaryota; kingdom Metazoa; phylum Chordata; class Aves; order Pterocliformes; family Pteroclidae; genus Pterocles; species Pterocles gutturalis. The sequence continues at coordinate 13,018 of NW_010133025.1, read as the reverse complement.
GTGTTGATTAAAACTAACCATACACTCTTACACTCCCTGTCTATAGCTTACCCAAGTTTGCCTAGTAACTATGCATGTACACCTGCTTGAAGTTTATGCTGACATGTAACATATTAACTTCTATTGCTGGTCAAGCCTAATGACTGGAATAATTCAGAGCCTGTATTACCTCTGGAAATGGAATACCATCCCCGGAGTTATGCGACAAATTGTCTAGAGCCTATTCTGAGCTTAATTTTGTCCAAAACTTGTATTTAAATGCATTTTTAAAAATATCTATCATATTATATCATTACAGATTGCTAGTCTTTTTGGCATTCAGTATAATGAATCAGTTGTCAGTTATTTCTTGGCAGGGAGGTAAAATGACAGTCTTGAATCACATTTGAAATAAGACAGCATGTACAGCCTAAAAGCTTAATGGGCAAAAGACCATGTAAACAATATGTCATTTTACTTCTCTTTTTTTTTTTTTTTTTTTTCCTTTAGGGTGGGTGGGGAGGTACAGTTGGAAACGTAGCTTAATTTAAAGTGTTTCAGGCCTTTGAAACCATGATGGAAGGAACTGGAGCACTACAGAGCCATTATGCGTTACTGGGAGACAGTTGTATGTTAGTCCTTGGTTTTGGGAAGATGGAACCTTGTCTGTAATTTCAAAGGCTTACACAACACATTTTCAAGGGGAAAATTCAGATGAATCCTGCATCTTCTAGGTTACACAAGGGAACTGCATGGGTAACTGTTATTAGTGCTAATGTAAAAAGCCACTGCGCTTCACTTGATTCAGGGGCACCTAAATGTACCATTAGCAATAAATTGTTTCATTAATTAATTAGTATCCATGTTTCTCCTGAATGAGAAATGAGGTGATTTTTGCTGAGAGATAGTGCTAAATGACAGGAACAATGAGCAGTCTCTGCATGGTGAGGTTTTGTCCCTCTGATCATACTCTGGGTGGGAAGCTGAATTTAGGCAGCTGTTGGGATCAGTTCACAGCCTTCAGTGCAAGGTGTTTGCTGGCACCAGCTTTTGGACTTTGAAAGTCCATCCTTTGGCCACTTCTTGGTCCAATATAGGTGTGCATCCTCTGGAGCAGGCATCGCTGCCTGTCGCCAGGGACAGGTGGCCCTGGTTTGGACCTGCCTGTGCTGCTTCAGCATGCAGTCCTTGGCCATTTTAGGGCAGAAGGGGAAGATTTGGCTGTCCTTTGTTCCCTGCTGAAGGGTTTGCCCTACAGTGACAGTTCAGCAACCTATCTCCTGATCGGCTTTTGCAGTTGAACCCAAGGTTTTTGGGTTTTTGTTTGTTTGGTTGGTGCTTTTTGTTGTTGTTGCCTTCAGCAGTCTTTATGATCCACTTTCTTGCAGTCCATGTGGCATGGATATCCTGAGCTATGGCATATGCAGACTGTAAGCATGACTACAGGGTGTCAGCAGGACCACAGGGCTCAGTCCGGGCTGCCAAACCTGCAAAGCACAGAAGCCACAGCCTGTGGGGGTTTGCCCACCAGCTACGGCCCAGCAAGAGCACTCAGCTGGTGAACGTTTAGAGATGCTGTTACTGCACTGAAGGGTGAGGTCCTGCAAGACACTGGAGGTGGTCAAATAATTCCCTAGTGCCAAAAGCTTCTTCCCCCAAAGCTGGTTCTTCAGCCCCTCTAACTGTGTGCCACCTCTAGTGCTCCACAGTGAGCTGGTTTATCTGGCACAAAACTAACCTGCTGTGAGGGGTGAAAAGCTGCACTGGTGGTCCTGCACGCTGAATTGGCTCAACCAAGGCGCTTAGACACTGCAGTGGGTGCAAGGAACAGGGTGAAGCTGCTTGTTTTAGCAGCAACCAGCTGTGAAATGGGCTCTCTGGTGTGAAATGACACCCTACAGCTCTGGGACTGTGATGGAGGGGGCTGAGATGCAGGCATGAATGCAGCAATCTCGTGTAATCCTGGGCTTGGACCTGATGCTGAAGCCGCCTGAGACAAATATGAGGATACATTCCTCTGCCAGCATCTCTTGTTACCACTAACCCTGTTTAAACCTGGGATGGCTCTTCCAGTGGGACTATCCACCATGGTCTCTTAAGACCTTTAACTCCTTGTGACTCAAATTTCCCTTCTGTGCAAAGCATGAATGGCACAGAGACCAACACCAGCCCTGGTCTTGCAATACACATGGAGGAGAGGTGTATACACCCCTGTAAACTTCACAGTGGCCCTCTGTGATGGGAGATCCCACCCACTAAGAAGTATTAGACCTGCTACTTGCTTAAAAATTTTTAAAAGTCAATTTCCCCCCCACCCCTTGCCAGTTTTGTTTGAAAATTGCTTGGGCACTCAAGGAGACATCACTGTGTTATCTCCGTCTGGAGGGAATATCCTCTTTCTGCTGCCATTAGGGTTAAAGTTTGCTTTGAGTGATGTGCTCCTACTAATATAGGTGGGGGTCTCTTCTCTTACACAGAAGCCTTTTTAAGGGGCATGAAGAGTTGTAAATAGAGCTTTTATTCATTTCTGAAGCCTTCTTTATACTGAAGCCCATGAATCACGACAGCTGATGCCAGCTGGAGCTCTGATGGCCAATGGTTTCAGTGCTCTACTTAAAGCTCTGCAGGGAAAGTCCTATAGATTTTTAAGTTTTATATCATTAACATCAGTTTTCACAAGATTCAGGAATTTTATATTTATGGACATACAGGGCATTGTTCTTATCCAGTCACAGTTTTGCACTTCAGATCTAGTCTGGCATTTTTAACTGTGGCTCATAGCCTTCTGGATGCTCTACTTAGGACAGGATTTCTAAACGGACTATTTTTCCCATCATCTCTCAGCACTAACAGGGAGTTCCGAGTAGGGATATTCCAACAATATTTTGCATTTTTGTGCTGCTTCATGTCTGGTTAGTTGCCTTTCAGTCCTCCATAGTTCCTCGAGTTTGTGATTACAGTCTCTTTTAACATCCTTTGCTATGGAAACTTGCATTAGTGCCAGGGAACTGCTAAGCAAATGCCAATGCAGAGTTTAAGAGTGGGAGGGAAGCATCATGAGACATTATGTTTATGAGGAAACTGAAAGGTGGAATTCCTTTCATGTAAAACCAAAACCCTGCCTCCATACTTTCATTATATTGAATTTCTCCCCCTGCTGTCTCCCCAGTCTGTCTCAGGTTCCTGTGGCTTCGCACTTTTGTTACCCTAAGTATCAAAATATTTGCTTCATTTATACAAGAAATGAAGAGCTTTTCTAAAGGAATCATGAGGATATTGTAAAGGAAACAAAGCCTGCTTTGCAAATGCTTTCCTCTTCCTAAAAAATAGGTGGATGGGGACTGGAAGGGGGGCAGAAATGAAGGTAGGGAGGATGTGTGTATTGCAAGAGCAATGGTCTTGCAAAAATCACGTAGCTGTTTTAATTTCAGTGAAATTAAACACTCTGTGCTCTAATATGGCAAGATTCATTTCCTAACTATGGGAAGTTGCTGTTATTTAGTAACTCCAGGTTACCCTCACAGTGAGCTCCTGTTAAATGATGTGAGTCATGGAAATTACAGCTCTGTGGAGATCTGGTTGTGGTGCCTAGCCCCTCTATCCCCGTGTGATACCCACCTGCTGAGGGATCCTTGGTACCCGAAGTGACTAATTTATGGCAATACAGTACTGGTAGGATGAGTAGCTGTTCCAGAGAGCAGCTATTTCTTAGACTCGGGGACAGATCCCACCAAAATTAAATATACCATTGCTCTAATGCTGATGTAAAAGGTCAAATGGAGGTAAAAATACCCACTTGGCACTTCTAAGCTACAGACGCGCATGTTTTGGCTGTGACGGTTTTGCCATAGTAGGCACAGCCACCTAATGCACTAGAGTGAGGGGCTGGCTTGCTTTCTGAACAACATTGTGACACTGGAAAGAAAGCCACAGACTTTCAGCCAGCTTCAAGTGATTTGTGCTGCTGTGTGTGTATCAAAACTCCATCTGGAGAATTAAACAAGTACTTCCCACCATAGGATAAATGGAGAAAGAAAGGTACATTAGCTCTAGTAAGAAGAAACCATAGTACAAAGGTAAAAATGGATACTCTATAGAAACCATTCTGGCGCATTAGCATTATAAGTATGAAAACCCTATGCTCAGTTTAAAAACAAGCTTCAGCAGTGATTTGGAGGCCTAAGTGCTGTTACTTCAGTCTCTTAAGTTACTGGTTAGTTCTTTGTTGGTCTTCAGAAACACATGGCAAGTGTCTTGGCTTGCTTGCCTGTACTGGTGCTGCTATTTGGAATGAACTCTTGGCTTGAAATTTTCAGACTTGAGGCAAAAATTGCAATGACCAACACCTGCTCTCTGATCCTGAGCCCTGAGTAACCTGGGTCAGAAGAACAGGACTAGTTGGACCTCCTTGGACATAACTAAGCCATTTTGTTCCTCTTTAGTGTAGTTGGGGAATAGTGTTTTCTTACAGAATTTCATTATTGATGCTGTGATTGTGCATCACAAGCTGTCCTGTATACTGTTTTCCCTTGAGATGACTAGCAAAAAGCTGCTAAGCTTACCTTTATCAGGTCAAATATATATATATGAATTATATATATAAGTGCATCTACTCTAATAGCCACTGGAAAAGTTGCAGACTTTCCCCCAAAATGTCTGCCTTCCAAAAATTCAGCATTTCTTGTCAGGTCAGTCATCATTACAGTTGAAAACATTTGACTTTGATCTTCTGGGTTGGGATATGAAAGCCTTGCAGTGCAAAGCCACAGTGACTGGCAGCATGATTTGTTCTCTCTGGGACTTCCAGGCAGAGCTGTGGGGAAGAAGAGGCAGAAGGCTGCTGTCTTCTCCACTTAGAAAGGAGATTTGTGTGAAGCTGAGTGCTTGGGATCCAGCACAGTTTTCTCTATTGTAAGGAAAAATTGGTAGTAACAGCCCAATAGGGTTTTGTGGGCTTGTAACAAGCCAAGACAGTATTTCATGAGCACACAGGGATTTTCTTTGCTCAAGTAGCTGAGTAGCAGACAGACGTATCCTACTTCCCAGCTGTTTCTGATGCCTCTAAACACAAACACTCCAGATCCTCCATTTATTATTGGAGAGGAGCTGTGTGCTTGCCAGGTCCTGGAGCTGCCCTCCCCTGGTTTTGAAGACCTGATCAAAGCAGAGTGCCACAGCCAGCTCAGGCTTCTCACGTTTCAGTCTGTGCTCACTGCTCTGACATTTTTTCTTCCAAGATACTGGTGAAAAAAAAAAAAAAAAAGTGGTAGCATGTTAACAAACATTGTGCCTGTTTCTGTCTTGGGATATCAGGGACTTGGTGACAGCTAATAGAAACCTTCAGCAAAACACCATGCAAGCCTGGGTTACAGAGCACTCAAGATGCTCTCCTGGGCCAAATGAAGGGTTACAGACTCCTTCATTCCCAATCTTGTGGTTCCTTACTAAAAACACAATGGTACCCATCTCTAGGCACACTACTGTTTCCTTTTTGTATAAGGAAGGGGTGCAAAAATTCACCAGGCTGAGGAGCTGAGCACTGCAGGTAGCCATGCTTCATCCAAGCCTTTGTCGTGTAATCTCAGACAGGGTGCAGAAGAGGGTCATGCCCATGCAAAGGAAAGGCTGTATGGAGCCAGGGTGCCCCTTGAAGGGTCTTATAGGGTAATCCATCTGAGTTGGGCGTAATGAGACACTGGCAGTGGGGACAGGAGGCAAAGTCAGCGTGAGTGGTTTGTGTCGTGCTGAGAAGAGGTGGCTGGCACTGTGAGCTGGTGATGCTGGTCCAGCAGGTCACTGCAGCTGGTAGCTTGTTTCCATCAGCAAACTCAGATTTTTTGCAGGGGAATAAAAGGTTCTCCCTGCTCCCCACTCCCTTACTTTTTAGGGGGAAAAGTTGAAAGTTTGAAATTACATTTGAAAGTATAAGAGGAATATCCACCTTCCTGTCTGCGTAATGTAGCCCAGCGGCATGTGCCAAATTCTACCTATTGAACCTGGTTTAAAAAGAAGTGCTGAGAGGCCAAGGGCTTGCAGAGTGCATTGCCCTCGGAAAAGAGGTCCCCACCTGGGGAATCTGCTCTGTTCCCACAGTAATGTGAGCCAGTGACCGAGTCATTTCAGCTTTGATTTTTTTTTTTTTTTGTCATTGTTTTTTTTAATTAGAGGTCTCTGTTCCCATGCCTGCCCAGGCTGTGATCCAGTCAGGAGAATATGAACTGGTGCGATACAACTGCAGATAAAACAGCATGCAGTACTGAGAAATGTGAGCATCAAAAACCTCCTAATAGGCATACAGAGGCCATCAAGCAATCTCTTAAAAACAGCTAATCTAAAAATAACAGATTAGGGAGGGAGCTCTTCAGAAAAGCAGTTAAGGAGCTTACGTCTAGAGACCAAGGACAAAGAACAGTGCTCTATCTGCAAGGTATCTTTGCTTTTAGGCAATAAATAGCCTTAGGCCAGAGGAGGTGGCCTCTTCTGTATCTGCTCATATGCAGAGCATCAGGCAGTCCCATGCTTTTACCTGAGGAATTCAAGGCCATCTCCAGCTGACTCAGGAACACTGTGTATGAAATCATGGTCCAGCGGGGCAGAGGTCTTGTGGGGTTCTCCTGCCTCAGTCCAAGTCCAAAGCTTTTGTCTTCCTCCCCCCAGTCTGTGTTAGCACTGGGAGTGGAAAAGCAGGCTGAGCAGGACCAGGTATGTGCCAACCCTGGAAGGTGGGCACAGCTGGAAGCTGCATGGCTCTTCCTACTCCAGACAGTCCCCTCCTGCCCAGGTATTACAGGATGGGCTCTCTATAGTAACTGGAGGCCATTAATAAATGCAACTAGGATACCAGAAAAACTAGCAGAAAGCCAGCAACAAGGATCCAATCTGTTCAAAGAAAAAACATTGCTAGTTTAAATCTTTCAGTTGTAGTGGGGGCTTTTGGAGCTGTGAGGATTGAAGCTGGAGGTGAATGTGATAGCTTGGTTTTCCTTCTGAGGTGGTCATGTAGATTTATTGCACGACAGCGTGTTCTCAGTGTTGGTGACACTGGATCAGGGTAGCTCATGTGAACAGTTGCAAACAAGCCGGAGGCTGCCGCAGACTGAGGGGAAGAACAATTTATGCATTAATGTATCACTCTGCCAGGTCTAGCTTTGCTTGTGTCTCAGTCTCCAGGCTAGGGGACAATTTCCATTGTGCTTCTGCTCTGCTGACAGCTCAGAAGAGGAAGGCCCAAACCTACTCTCTTACTGACGAAAAGCCCAAAGCAAAAAGGTAGCAGTGAAGAGAAGCCTTTTCTCCTGGCGTAACTGCTAGGCCTCCCAGGGAAACCAGCAGGACTTTGTGAGCATTTCACAGCTCAGGAAAGAGCCCTGCCCTGCCCAGGTGGAGTACTGGAGAAGAGCTGGTAGCTGACAGCTGTCTGAGCATTTTCTTGCCACTTTCTATCAGCAGTATGTCTCTCCAGAGTTAGAGCTCAACAGTGTCCCTTTCACGTAGGAGCACTGATGCACGCTTTAGTCCTTGTGACTCAGCGAGCGCACAGGCACTAGAAGTGGACATTTCTTGAATGGACCTTAGCAGAGGGCCAGATTTAGCAGCCACAACGTCATAAAAAGAAATTGTGGGAAAAAGTGTAACTACTCCAAAAAAACCCTAAGCCCCCCAAAGCCCCAATCCAGCCCATCATAATGTATGGGGCAGGTAATAAGACTGTCATCTCAAAGATACAGTGAACAGTTATCCATTTTAAGTTATAAAGATGCTCTCCTAGAATTTATGTGTGAAATTAATACCAAAGTCATTGTCAATCCTATGCCTGATGAATAAGAACTCACTTAAAGTAAAATGATAATGCTGACAACTGCAAAAACTAGTTAGAAGCAACACAGTGGAGAGAACTGCTGGGGGGGAGCAGATAGTGTTGTGCATAAGCAGAGGGTGATTTCTTTCCAGCATTCCATGCTCCCTGGTCTTCAGTTTCACTCTATTCTTCATCATAACCCCACTTGCAGGATGCCAGCCTTTTAGATGAAAGGCATGACTCTTCTCTTTATTTTGAGCCTGGCTTCTAGGAGAAACAAAGTCAATGTGGATGTGCTCATCTCAAGTTACTTTTGAGCTCCTTGATCAAATCTGATAGGTAATGATCTTGGAGCTGATGTGCTTGCTGTAACAAAAGTCTGTTACTAAACTGGGGAGAGACAGTGTAGAAAGTCAGTCGAGATGGCTCAGCTCTTAAGTGCTGGAGGACTTCTAGTGCAGAGAGGTGACTGAAGCTGACACTTCTTGCTGGACCTCCCTACTGTATCAGGCACTGGCAAATCCAGGCAAGAAGCCAGACAGTATTTCCTGTTCTCCTGGGACTGTTTACTTCAAGCACGGCTAGAAGCATTTTTTGGAAATTCCCTAAAGGCCCAGCAGCATGAGAATGTGACAAATCCTTGGTGCATATTTATGTGTATACGTAGATCCAGCTGTAACAATTTCCATCCAGATCCCAGTAGTACAAGAAGTGGAAACTCAGACACACACTCCCTGCCAGAATTAAAGGAATCCAGTTGCTGACTGGGGTGGGTGTACAGTGACTAAGATCTGAAGATATTGTAGATCACTTGGACCACAGGGTAGAAATAAGAATGAAGGGGGAGAAACAGCAGAGGATAAACCAATGCTTAAAGGGCTTATTTTGCCCAAAAGGGAGACTGAGAGATGAGCTTAGGTAAGACCTGTCCTGTTACTCCAAATGTCTCTTCTGTGTGCTTCTTTCATCATGGCTGCAAAGTGCAGGATTGCCATCCGGCAGCAGCTGTGGCACATGCACAGGCAGAGCAGTTAGGATGTACAAAATCACTGGGAGCCAGGAATGCAAGGGAAGAGTGTGGGTGTGGAGACTTAAATAGAAATACATTGCAAGAGGGGAAGTCTGGAAGAAGGAAATACAATGCTAGTTAAGACAGACCCAAGTTGTGCTTAGGTGCAAGATAAGAGCTAAGTTACAGTGTGCTTTGTGTCTATCCTTGAGTCACATAATGCTTTTGTTTTATGGCCAGTGAATGGTGACGCAGAAAGGCTCTTTGTAGGGAGGAAATGAGGCCCCACAGAGCCCTACATCTGCATCCACTGTGCTAAAAGCTTAAGCAGAAGAATAATAGTGTTAGCAACCTAAAAACTTCCCTTCAAAGTGGATTTGAGCAGCAGCAGATGCAAAGGGGGTAGCCCAAAAAAGAAGAGAGGTAAGATCAATCAGACGGGTAGGAGCACCCATTCCAGCAAAGGCTCTCAAATGAGAGAGATGGGATTGGTATAGGATTTTAAGAAAAAAAAAATAGGTTCCTGCTTGTAGTGGAATATCCCCAACATTCACATTTTCAAGTCTTTGCCACAGAAAACTACTTTTTGAAGAGAGAGCGAGTTTCTCCTGAAATCACAAAATTCCAGGACATGGTATTAATACATGAACTGGCTACCATGATTTAATGTTGAGTTTAGAAGTGGCACCTTAAAAAGTCAGATACTGCTGGCAGAACCACAGCAACTGATTCCTGGGAGGGGAAAAAAAAAAAAAAAGAAAAAAAAAAAAAAGTCAATTTACTGGCATTTAGTACACCAGAAATAACATTTGGTCTTTGAAACTTCCTGTACCTTAGGGTGTTGACTGCAGCAAGCAAAAGGCTTAAACTCCTAGTTACTGCAGGAGGAAGCAAAAAGCATTACTTGTCTTACGGCCAGGGAAGAGAAAGCCAAGAATTTTTCGGGTGCCCAGGTGACCCACTTCTTGTAATGCAGACGACTGCTTGCTGTTTGTAACCTTAACCTGTCTAGAGGAGAAGTACAGTTACTGGAGTACGGTTTATGGGCTTGGGGTAACTTGGTAGATGCCTACTTGACTATGCACGAGAAAGAGAAGTTGTGTAGCTTATACATCGACCTCAGTGTTAACCAGGAACCTGAATCAGCAGTAAGTGCTCTGTGATAGTTCAGTCCAAACTCTGCAAGGCATTAGCCCCAGTTATCACTGTTTGGAGACAGTGATAACAAGGAGAGGTATTTCAGTTTAAGTGGAACTGACCCTTTAGAGGGAGGTTTGCTGGTTTGAATGATTGCCTTTGTTGTGGCAAAACATGAAACACACAATGACTTTTTATGCAGTCCTGGAAACTTAACTGCCACACATTATGTGGGGACCGGTAATACCCTTCATCTGATCAGCTAACACAGCTGGATAAATCAATGTGTTTTAGGGAAACCAAACCTTTTATTTTGGGGTTGCACAGGTATGGTGGGGTTTTTTTGTTTTTTGTTTTTTGGGGTTTTTTTGCAGGTAAGCAAGTATATTCCCCCAAATATTGGATAAATCAATGTGTTTTAGGGCAACCAAACCTTTTATTTTGGGGTTGCACAGGTATGGTGGGGTTTTTTTGTTTTGTTTTTGTTTTTTGGGTTTTTTTTTGCAGGTAAGCAAGTATATTCTCCCAAATATGTTAATTCAGGTCTGGCCTTGATAGGAATCTGATGGATAATGTCTAGTCCTGGGAGCCTGGAGATGCTCCCTGTGTGTCTGCTGTTGTAATGCAGCTTTTATGTCTCTTACCTCTGCAGGTGAGGTGCACCTTCCATTCTGTACTATGGTGTGCATACAAAGGACATGGCTATAGGTGAAGGGAAGATGATTGTGAGAAAAGTTACCTGAGAATGCCAGGTATCTTAGCTTTTATGGGGTGGTAGAAAAGAGCTCTTCTTCCAGCCTTCCTCTGCCCTTTGCTATTTGCAGTACCACCTGCAAACCTTACTGGTCTGGAAGGAGTGGTGAGTTGCTGGTTGCAGTTTCTCATCTCAAGGGTTCAAAGAGCTGTTTCTCAGACTGGCTGAAACCTGAAAACACTTGTTCCTGCAGTAACCGCAAGAGGCTTTTCCAGAGCAAAGGCCACGAAAGCAGTCTGCAGGGCTTGAGGGGAACTTCAGAATGGGAATCTAGCACAGTTTGATCCTCCATCCTTTTTCCTCTCTGGAGTTGGGAAGTAAAATACATGCAAATAATAGATTTAAATATACTGATATTCTTTCTTGCTTTCAGTTTTGACAAGGAGCTAGTTTGTTGTGAGGAAGTGAACTCAAAACACTTAAGTATGCAGAATACAAATTTTGGCTTAATAATTTCCATGAAACAACAGAACAATCTTTGTGTAATTCAACAGTGAGAAAATCAACTTTGTTTGTGTCTCCTTAGCATCCCTTCTGC
>NW_010133025.1:0-1781 GCF_000699245.1 Pterocles gutturalis | reverse complement strand
CAGCTGTTATTCTGTTTTCATGTACTAAATTCACTTCTAGCTATTGTGAAAGAAGGAAGTGAGTAGACGGAGTGGCTCCCCTGTGGTGTGATAGTGGGAAAGGACTGAAAAGACATGAACTTGCTAGTTCTACTATTTATGAAGACAGACCTTTTTTCCTCATGTTATGTATTAAGTTTTTAAGATGGTAAATCGGCAGGTACACATTAGCTTCAATGACATGAAATTGTACAGCTTGAGACCCTGGCCCTGAGACTGTCAACACTCTGAAAATTCACATTGCAACAGAGCTGCAATAGTCAGAAAACTTTATTTCCTTTTCCACATGTGTGACTCTCAGTAGTCTGATCTTTGCTAAATGCAAGTGTGGGGTTTAATTCTGCGTTTCCTGGCTTGTGTGTACCTTCCGCTTTAACCAACTTCAGACATGGCTGCTGGCGTAGTTTTATCATGTGCTAACATTAACGCACTGATAAAAAGGAGCATAGTACACACTTACAGGCTTGCCCTAAATACTGTGGGCAAACTTAATCTTTTTGCTGATAATGCAGTCCCTAAGGAATAAAGGTAAAGACCATAGATTAGAATGGCAGGAAGACCAGGGGAGTGCACTGCTCTATCAGGAGGGTGCAGGACCTCTCCCTTTTGGTAAGGGAGAGAACTGAAGGGAAGTTCAAAGATTTGCTTGTCCACCTAGTATGACAAATAGAAACTGGTAAGCTGGAGATGTTCATTAATAAGCACTATGGCTTCCTTGTCAGTTCTGTTTGCTGGAGCTCCTTGCTTTTCCAGGAGCCAGCAGTACCTACAAAGTTCCCCACTGCCAGAGCTTTTCTGATGGCAGACTTGGGATGATCCAGTGAGGTGAAATCACAGAGATGGCTGCCTTCTGGATGTTGTAATATTGCATGTGCTCCCATAGTTAAATAAGGCAGATCCGCTAATGTTTTGCGTTCCTCAGCTCAGCTCCAGCCCCACTCCCTGCAAGGAAACGAAGCACTGGAGTGCTGTCTTCCAGCTGTGCCTGAAAAGCAGACTCAAAGGCTCTCCCTGTGGGAACCTTCCCTGGAGTGAGTCAGCTCACCTGGGAGCAAAACGAAACACTCTTGGCAAACACAGAATTCAAGTTCATTTTCTTAATAATTTCCTTCTAAACACATCAGTTTGCCCTCACTGCTTTGCAGTCCAAAGGCTCTTGGAAAAAACTACCAGCTCCTTCCCAGTCTCACTGGAAGCGTACGTGCCAAGAAAAGCAGCCAGCTCTCCCCTGGCAGTGCTTCTCCCCAGCAGGCCAGCCCTTTCCTCCCTGACTGCCTGCCGGGACAATAAAAGCTGCTGCTCCCTGACCTGTGCCGGCGGCAGTGTCCTGGGATGTCTGGCTGTGGTGTGCATGCTCTGTCAGGCAGCACCGCAATATATTCTTTGCCGGGAAAGCATCCAGCACGCGGCCAGGGACACCCGCTGCACCCGTTAGAGGGTCAGGATGTTGTGTCACGCCCCTGTGATCCTTGTCACCACACCTGTCGTGGCCATCACAGCACGTGGCAATTGTGCCATGCGCCAAAGTGATGTGTGTGCCCCAAACCCCGTGTGGTTGGTCTCCCATTTCCCAGCAGGGTTTGCAGTGCCTCCACTGCGCTGACACCCTCGATGCACAGCAGCCGACTGGCCTCCTGTTCCTTGCCCTCCGTCGGAATTACTGTAGATCTCTGCAAGCCCTAGGACAAACGCTCACAGCCTACCCGCCTGGGGTTTTTTCTCTGGGCGCCGCTGTGCTGTTT
>NW_010133024.1:0-220 GCF_000699245.1 Pterocles gutturalis | reverse complement strand
GCTTCCTGAAGTCAAAGAGGATGTAGGAGGTCAGAAGAAAAAAAGAAAAAATATCATATGAAGCTTTTCCATCACTCGCACACCTGGTGCCCCCGGGGCTGGACAGGGCAGCTCTCAGCCTCGTAGAGAGCCAGGACGAAGTGGAAAAAGTTGGACTTCCTCAGGTTGGAAGGAGGCTGCTTCTCGAAGTGAGCCCGGGCCAGACCCACTCCGCTGGGAC
>NW_010133023.1:56507-61812 GCF_000699245.1 Pterocles gutturalis | reverse complement strand
TCTAACATTCTGTGATTCTGTGATTATTAGGAATAACCCTACAAAAGGCTGGTGGACAGACAGACACAGGGAGAAGAACCTCCACCTACACCAAGGAGCAGCACCTCTACCCTCACGGGGTCTCCTTCAGTGTCTCCCATCTCTCACTGTCTAGTAACCTGCCTGCAGTAAGGATCTGCAGATCTGTCCTGGACTAACAGCTCAGGATAATCCTGCTTCAGTCAGGTGGCTCCAGACACGCATAAAAGCTTTATTTCCCCCTTGCACTGGGTAAGGAAGGGGAAAAAAAAAAAAAAATCAATTGCCAAAGATCAGAGCTCAATTGCCAACTACTAAACCTAAATCGGGGCACCTCAATAGCAGAAAATAAGTTAACCCAAGCTCTTTAGCAACCCACCAGAACTCTTACCTTGTTCCTTGGATGTTGCCTCCTTGCTGCCAGCCGTCTCCCTCCCAACACAATGTGCCTGGAGGAGGGAGCAGACCCCAAACCTCCCATCTGCAGCCCAGGGTCCCACTGGCTTCAGGAAGCACATCCCAGGCTGGAAACGATAAACATGTTAACTACTATTCTTATAGAATAGAGAAAGAGTCATTAAGGTTTTCCTTTTATAGGAGAGGGACCTGGAGCCACCCAAATCTACTAACCATGGGCACCTGGTGAAGGCAGGAGCAGGCAGGAGCATCCTGGTTGCACATGGGCAGGTTGGGGGAAATGTGGGAGAGTCGGGGGTTGGCTAATTGGGAAAATTAGTTCAAGAATGTGACTTAACAGCTCAGCAGATGCTTCAAGATGACCCTGGAAAAGGGACTGAGAGGGCTTTCACCTGCTTTTTGGGGAAACAGAGGTGTATGGATGTTTTGCAGAAATATCCAGCATTGCTGGTCTCTGGGCTGCGGGTCTGGCTGTGCCCCTTGTGCCCAGGACAAACAGGAGTGACCTCGTCCCCATCCAGCTAAAATATCCCTAGCATGCTCTTCAGAATCCCCAGTGCCCAGGTAGAGCGAGGAAGGACTTTGATGGGGCGATGCGCCAGGACGGCACCCCCAGGCAGCACCCCGGCAGCTTTGCAGATGCAGCAACGAGGGATGCTGCACAACACACACCCACAAAGCTCGTGTCCCTGTCCCCCCTAGGACAGGCCGTGGGGATGCTGGATGCATGCTCTGCTCCATGCCCTGCTTCAACTCCGAGCCCAGCCTCATCTATAGCGAGCAATGGGAAGGAGGAATCAGTTTGCTGTGCACACAGGCTGGAAGGAGCGAGCCTTTTGCTCACCAGGGCAAAAAATATTGTCCCAAGCAGGGAAACAGCGTGCTGTATCAAAAAAGACAAGCGAGAGCAGTGCCTGGAGAAGTGCCGGATGCTGCGACGGCAGCTGTCAGTCGGGGGGACGGATGCAGCGGTCCCTGATCCACGTGTGGAGCCGCGGCAGGAACAGGCGTGTTCTGATGGATGCAGATGCTTCCTGCCAGTGCAGAGGCAGCACACCTGCAAAATGTGCAGATTTTACACTTGGAAGTCAAATGTAGTCAAGGGGATTCTATTTTTATTGGGCATATAATGCACGTCCGTGAATCCTCCGGTGGAATATTTCAATGGTAATCCTTCCTGGAGCATTTTAATGGAGTAGTTTTCCTTCAGTATCACGTAAATGGCAAAGAAGCATCAGAGGAAGAAAAGAAACAGAAATTATTCCTGCCATGGCAATGGTGCTTTCCTGCAAACACCAGCCTTATATGGGCTTATACAGCCCCTTTGTGTCAGGAATCCTTTTCCAGCCTCAGATACCTGGGATGGTGGAGGGGAGCTGGGTGGCAGGGGATGGAAGAGGGGATAACGGGTGAGTAGTGACACTAGGTGAGGTTGGACCCAGAGACATGGGACAGAGATAACAGCGTGACCAGAGAGTGGGAGAGACACGGAGGGAGCCTCCGATGAGGTCAGCCTGGGAATCCTCACGCTGTCAGGAACAGCCAGCTGGTTTCCATAGAAACACCCAGACAGGATTTAACACATTACATGGACAAGTTTTAATGTCGGCGTTTAATAAAAAGAAACAATAGGAATACAGCGAGGGAATCCTTATCACACGTGCGCCCCACGCTTTCCCTCCAGTGTGTCAGCAGTCTGCTCCAGCGCAATGGAAAATAAAAAAATAATAGAAAATAATAAAAAAACCTCTTCAGAAATCAAAACAATGCCTATGCTTTCACTCGCTCTGCAGTGTCCGTATTCTGAAAAAGTCAGCACACATTTTCCTGTAGAATTTCATCCCAGGATATTTCTTTTTTCTCTCATTCCTGGGGGTACTCACCCTTACCAGGCTGCTAAGAAACCCATCTGTGGCATCTCTATTTGCACTTCAGGCGAGATAAGACTGAAACAGCTTTTGAGCCGATGACATTTGAGCAGATGGGCCAACCCTGAGCCGGTCAGGGGGACCAGGTTGTCCCCTCAGTTAGGGAGGGACAGTCACCACTGCAGGGAGCCTGGTCAGAAAGGAAAAAAAAAAAAATCCTTTCATCAGCTGGCTCCAGGATGAGCTGTGCTGTGTCAGGAGAGAGCACCAGGTACTTCAGGGTACCAGGTAGGAAACAACTCAACCAGCAATGTGATCACAGTCCCCATCTGGGGACATACACCAGAGCAGCAGGAAGGAAAAGCCCAAAAACCTGCCCTTTGATGGCTTAGATTATCCCCATTTCTGTCGATGCAGATGTTCAGCCTTCCCAGAGGTCAGCCAGGCACGCTTCGCAAGCACTAAAATGATTTAAAAGAAAGACAGAGGGTTTTTTTCTTTTATTTTCCTTTAAACCCCAGTGAGACAGCAGCTGCTCTGATGTAACTTGTCCTATCATCTTCCCCAAAGAAGTGCAAATTAGAGCTGGGAAGGTATGAAATGCAATCAGCTCGCCTTAGCAATAGGAGGCTGCTTCAGCAGAAGAACAGCTGCCCTTTTAAAAAGTGTCGGTGGAGTGAGCGCTGCCAGAGCCCCGGAGCAGAGGCAGAGCTCAGCACGGCTCCCAGGGACAGGCACTGGGCAAAGGGCACCCAACAGCCCGCCCCTGTGTCCCCTCAGGGTCCCTGGCAGGAGCTGGGGGCTCTGCATGGGACTAAGTGTCACCCATCTGCCCCTTTTCTCCCCATCGGTTCTGAGCCAGCGTGGAAAAGTTGCAGCCCCAAAATTGCTGCTCACTGGCCAGGGAGAGGAGATGGGACCAGCCAGACTGGCCATCATCATCATCGAACCCAACATGCTCCCACCCAGCCCCTCAAATTGAGGGGGCTTGTGCATCCCTGGAGGGGTTCAAGGCCAGGCTGGATGAGGCTTTGGGCAACCTGGGCTGGTGGGAGGGGTCCCTGCCCATGGCAGGGGGTGGCACTGGGTGGGCTGTAAGGTCCCTTCCAGCCCAAACCATTCATACCCTGATTCATCTTGGTGGTTGAATCCCCTCAGCATCAGGAGCATTTGCTGAATTTTGAATTGCTCCAGGACTGCATTTAGTTTTGGGCAATCCTCACAAGCCCGTGCCATGATACCCCACACGCTCCCCCAGAGCTGGAGGAGGGAAACACTCCCTCTGGCAAATGCGAAGAAGACAAAGGTGAGGCTCAGGTTTGCTCATGAGCGTGCTGGGCTCACCACCACCTTCCTCTGCTCTCTTGGGGGGATGCAAAACCATTGCAGAGTCAATCACATAAAGAAGAGTTCTAGCAGTGGTAAGAAAAAAAAAAGGAGGAAAGGGAGGGAAAAAAAATATATCCTCAAGAACCATCTGTGCAGCAGAAACCCCCAAACACACGACGGCAGGTAAATGCAGGAGTGTGAAAGCTTTTCGAAGGAAGCATTCTTTTACAGTACAGATGATCATAAGAGAAAAATAAATCATCTTTCTTTTAGCATAAAAATGTTTTACACCATTCAATTAAAGCCTCTGAGATAAAATAATTTCTCCTGGGTGTTTTCCTTTGCTCTTCTCTTTCTGTCGGAAGTCATTTCAATATTTTACTATCTTAGTAATAAAAAATACATAATGGCTTGCCAGGCAATATTATTTCAGCAGCTTGCTTGCTATATCAAGAAATTCAGAGCAGTATTTTGCTTCCCTTTACACTGGAGATAAAAACATGTGTCCGAGTGCCAAGGGGCTGTGATGGGAGTGGGTCATTTCCTTGGGGTTGCCACAAAGGCTCTGGGAAATCAGGCCAGATGTCTGTCCCTAAAGGGTGTGGGTAAGGCATTGCATAGCCATGCTTCCAATACTTCCCTAAAGTACAGGAAAAAAAAGAAAAAGCAGGTGAACCAACACTTCTCTAAATATTAATAAACCTGTGCTGCCCAATTGTTTCCTTTAAAACACGATATGCTTAAGCGGTCCCAAGCGGAACGGTGTATCCTTCCCCTCGTGTTAAGAAGAGCAATAAATCTACAATTACTTTATTACTCAGTCCTACTAAAACATGCATTAAGCCCTTCTAGCAAATTCTAGTTTGATAAAACAATTACTAGGTTCCAACATTAGAAAGAATCTAAGTCGAATAAGATATCGCTGGATGATTTTTCAGACCCCACGGGTTTAATTCTGAAGCTGATCCTCTGTCACTGAGCTGTGGTGTCACCAGAAAGGAATTCCTTACGTTGGAAAGAATAAGGTACATCTGGGGTAAACATCAGGAAAAGGACTTGCAGGGAGCTGTAAGTTATGAGAATGACTTGCTTCTGTTTGAGGAATGGATGTAGGTATATAAACATATATATGTACACATATACGCGAAAAAAATCCAAAAATACTTTTAAGAAAACTCCTTTCTGTTAGATGTAATGGTATTTTCCTTTCTTGTGCAAGAACAAAGGGATAAAAAGCCCCTCAGGAACCAAACAGGGCATTCTGTCGTGCCAAGGCTCCATCAATAAAGGATGAGCGAAGAGGAAGGCAGGAGGCGCAGGGAACAGCGGCAGAGCTCCGAGCCTAATTAGACTGTTCTCCAAAACTTCTCAGGAGGCGCTTGCCGAGGCTGAGGAGGTAAATATTTTATAAGGGGAGCTCCCTTTCTCTTCACGCCTCTCCTGAACTAATTACTTGCTTTGTAGAGGGAATCGCTGCTAATTTTAGCCGTCTGGGGCCCCGCGTGGGAGGCGAGGGATGTTCCCTGGGTGACTGGGGAAAGCCTTTGGGCTCCTGTCTGATAGCAGGGATGCTGTCGCTGGAAAAGGGGGCTGTGCAATGACCTGGCACACGTGCTGTCCTGGGGATGTGGGGTAGCCCCACATCACGTGGACAAGGACAGGGTTGGGGACTT
>NW_010133023.1:56153-56476 GCF_000699245.1 Pterocles gutturalis | reverse complement strand
TGTGCCCCAGTTCCCACTGGTCATCCACTGGGCCACCCTATCTCCCATAAACCACCCGGGTGCCAGCCCACCCCTTGCACCCTGGGTGGGAATAGAAGAGACAGAGGAAGGAGCTACGGAAGAATTAAATCTGTTTAGACAAAGAAATAAAGACAAAGAATAAGAGGGAAAGAAGAAGTCCTCCAGCCTCCCAAATTAAAGTTGCTTAGAAATCTTTCTGCTCTTTTCTCAAATGTAAGGTTAAAAAAAAATAAATGCAAAAGGCATTTGCCGCTCTGATGAATGCACCTGGAACCAGCCAGGTCATGGGGCAGCGCCTGCGC
>NW_010133023.1:18720-56076 GCF_000699245.1 Pterocles gutturalis | reverse complement strand
CAATGAAAGGAATAGAAGGGGCTTATATTATATATTATACATCACCATACATTATATATATTATATATCACATTATATATAGATGCTTATAAGCATCCAGCACAAAGAACTGGCTACAAATTGGTATTTTGGCATGTTCCTCACTGCCTCCGCACTTAGCAGCAGCTCCAAGGCCAGGCTGGGAAAAGTCTCTTTGCTGTACGGAGCTGGTCTGGGGAGGGGAGTGGAGCCAGGGTCCCACTGAGGCTGGGGGAGACTGTGCAGATCTCTGTTTCCCCTCTGGAAGCTCAGACAAGCTTCTCCATCTTTCCAGAAGGATGCAAGGAGTCGAACCAAGGGTTCCAGTGGAACCCCGCCCAGGAGTGGGAGTCTGGGGAAAAAGAAAGTACAGAGCAGGAGCAGTGGGTCCCTGGTACACAACCCAGCATCCCGGACTGTGCACCTCAGCACCTCCTATTCCCACTCCCTGCTCTGTTCCCGGCTCCTTTGAGGGCACGGCTGGAATAAACCCTTGGGCTGGCTCAGCCCTGCTCACTCTTGCCCTCTGATAGCAAAAAGGAGAAAATCTCTGGGGGGTCAGCACCACCCTCTCTCCTCATCTGCCTGGCCTTTCCCTGGGCTGACACCTGCAGAACACCACTGACAACTGTGGGTGTTATCCTGTCTGCATTTTGTTCTGTATCCCGTGGGAGGGAGGATGCTACGCATCGAGCAGCTGCCTGAAACACCCGCTCAGCCCCCCGGGGCTGTACACACTGCGTGGGAGGAAAACCTGCTGCATCCCTGCACGGCTGGCAGCATATTTCAGATCCAGGGACTGGGGTTCCCCTTCTCATTGTCTGTGCCCTGCTTAATCCATCACCTCTTCAGCTTCTCAGATGTTTTACTTTCATTTGTTCTCGCTCATATTCCAGCACACACAATCCCAGCCCCGGGGACCCCCCGGCGCTGGCAGCAGTCCTGTCCCACCTGCTTTCTGTCCCTTTGCCAGGGCAGGTGCTTCCCCCCTTAGCAACCTGGCACCAAGGAAACAAACAGCATCAAATCAGTAATTGCAAGCAGCACACAGCATTTTCAGTGCATTGAAAGTGAATTCCCCCTCCCTCCCCCTTTTTTCTTTGATAAGCACTAAGAAGAGAAGGAACTGGGCCAACGACTCGATCAGCGTGTGGCCACCCTGCCTTTTGTTGGGGGATTTTTGCAGCAGTTCCATCCTCCTGAAGCCCAGCCCATCCGAAGGACTCCCCGGCTGAAACGTAACATTTCCCTTGACTCAGAAAATCTGCACTTATCTTTTAACAGGATTTCCCACGGATTGCCTATAATATGGATTAAATAAAATAAAAAACCCACCCAGCCTTTCCCTTTCATCTATGGGCACTTGCTCAGTGCATTGTGCTTTTATGCCAGGGAGGAGATTTGGAAGCTTTGCAAGGCTGCAAAGCAGAGGAATGGTTTGATCTGCGAATGCACCCTGAATCCCCATAAACTCCTGTAAGTTCCCATCACAGCTTCCTGTGCAAGACTGAAGAGATGCTGGTGGGGAGAGAGCATCGCACCTGACTGCAAAACGCTTCCCACTGATGTACACAGGCACAGATTACGGAGAGACTGTGTCTTTACAGGTCTGTTCAAGCTCGTAGCATCTCCTCTTTGCTGATGATGAATAATAATTAAGTACTAGCAGAGAGTGAGCTTTTCCCTCCATCCTCATCCCTTTGGGTCTCCCCAGGGTTTCCATCCCCAGCTGCTGTTCACCTTTGCCCTGGGCTCCTGGTGGGTTTCCCCCTCTTCAGCTGCTCCAGCAACACCCCACAGGCAGACATACTGCTTCAAGAGCTTGCAACAAATTTGGCCTCTTCACTAAGCCCAGGACCTACATGGGCCAGAGCTGCAGGGCAGGGTTGAATTTTTGGGGTGGGAGCAGCCACGATGCCCTGGATGAAGCCAGCCCTGCAGGATGCCTGGAGCCTGTGCACTTGAGAAAAGCACAGAAATGCATCTAGGGACCATCCTACACTCCCTGGGGACCTCCTAGTCCCATCCAGCCCCTGCTCTGACAAAAAGCATCTCCAGGGTAGGGAAGAGGGCAGTGTGGGCTTCACCCCCCATCTCAGAGCCCCCCCAGAGCCACGGGGCACAGCAACATCCTGGTGCAGAGCTGGTCCCACAAAAAGCATCGGAAACAGCGTGGCACCAGGGCCAAAGTCAGCAGCAGCAAACCTAACCCTTGGGATGTTCAAAACCCTCCTGCTCCTGCCCAAAGCCTGCTCCAGACACCTTTACCTGCTTTCCTTTTGCCTTTACCCCCCCCATGTGCATCAAAAGCTAAAAACCACCCCCCAGCAACCACCCCAACAGCTCCCCAGAGCACTGATCCCTGCGTTGGAATTACACTTCCAACCATATGAAAAATTCATCACTAGAGCACAGCCATTCTCATTAATCCCCCCCAAATCTTGTCTCTGCCCCCTCTCGCCCCTCCCTCCGCACGGATGTGTAAGGGTGACAGAAAGGAGGGCGAGGACCTCCCCACCCAGGTTTGCTTCCTTCCCTGCTCCAGACAACTAACGAGCCGGAGCCGTGCGTGGGCGAATGTCTCCTGCACCGTGTCAGATCTGCTCTCACATGGACCGACGCGTGTGATGGGAGCATCGTGAGGGGTGTGCATGTGTGTCGGACGCGCTCCCGCTGAGCTGGGGGCCCTGCACACGCAGCAGCCGATGCACAGCCCTGCTCTCCTCCCGTAAAGGTTGAATCGACCCATTATCCTCTTTATTAGGCTTTGGCAGGCTGGAATAGCTGTGCAGATGGGGAGGGGGCTGGCTCTTCCCCTTCCCTGGGCTGTCAGAGGGATGAATTTGACAGGATTCATGCTTTAACCCTCATTCCCCCCTCCCCAGATCTCTGCCAACATGCTGCCAGTCCTCTATCCTCCCCTTCCACAAAAACACCTTAAAAGGAGCAGCAACGAAAAGTTTTTTGAATGCTCAAGCCCTTGCAATCCCAAGCTAGCAGGCTGGGAGCGTGTTACGGACTCACAGAAATCTGCATCCGATGCTGGTGTAAGCTACACATCATTGTTTCCTGCTGCTTTGCTCCCCCGTAAAAGCTGCTTCTCGGTGCTGATCCCTGGGCAGGCTGCAGAGATCAGCTCTGAGTAGGTGAAATGAGCTGGGCAGGTCTCAGACCCCCCTGTCTCAAGCACGCAGCGGGAATGAGCATCCACCGAGGAGCTCAGAGAGGAGGTGCTGGCACTCTAATAATGTCAAATTATCAGGGACAGGAGCTTTAACCCACTGCAAAAATGGATACCTGGTCCTACAGAAGAGAAAGAAAGGCCAAACCCCCTGGCTGTTCTACACATACATCAATCACCGGCCCAGATTTCTGGAGACAAGGGGGGAGTTGCTTAGGGCTGGGATAAAAGTTAAAACTGAATCAAACACAGTGGGTTGTTTTTTGTTTTTTTTTTTTCAGCCCAACACTCACTTGCTGCTTGTAAACCTTATGGACATCTTCATTTGCCAGACTCCAGGATGTTCAGCTCACACATGCCTCCCAGCCTTACCTTACCTGGGTATGAACTTTTTGGATCCACTCAGTATTTCCCCAGACTAAGTCCTACCTCAAAAGCAAAAGTTAAAATTGTATACTCAATTACCTAAGAAACAGGACACCCAGCAAAAAAATCCATTTATACAAACCTCCAGCAAATACTTAAACTAAAAATAAACTCATTTCCTGCAGTTAAACCTCATACCTGCTGCCGGAAACCTGAATCACGCTGCCAGCAAGACATCCATCCCCAAACACAAACAGCACCTTTGGCTTTAGAAAACTATTTGGAGATCAGTGGGTGGATCCTAATAGATTATATAAACTATCCTGGAGGGGCAACAAGTGAAAACGTAAGGCAGTGCAAATCCAAACTGTCTGGGTTATCCACCTGGGGTAAATCAGCAGAAACCCAGGACTTCCATGGAGCCCTGCTGATTTGTAGCAGCTGACCCCCACTTTCCCTTAAGAAGCCTTTAATTTCAGGCAGTGTGAAAATAGCAGGCAGGTTTTAACTCCAACGCGTGGTGTTAAGGGCTATTTTTGAAGCCTTGACAGCTTCCTCCCATCTCTCACATGTTTTATTAGTGAAACACAATGAGCAAAATGTTCCCACTGTTGGGCATGGATCACCCATTCTGCACAAACCCAGCTCACAGATCCCTGGTCATCAATGTACCGAGCTCCATTATAAAACTGGACCAGCATCTTGGTCTCCTTAGGGGAGGAGGATCTTAGGGGAGGGTTAGGCTGGATATTAGAAAAAATTTCTTCACTGAAAGAGTGCTCAGGCATTGGAACAGGCTGCCCAGGGAAGTGGTGGAGTCACCATCCCTGGAGGGGGTCAAGAAACGTGTCGATGTGGTGCTTGGGGACATGGGTTAGTGGGTTGGGTGGGGTTGGGTTGACGGTTGGACTTGATGATCATTGAGGTCTTTTCCAACCTTAATGATTAGATGATTCCTTATTTCCATGTGAAGGCCATCCCAGAGTCTTGCTGGTGGTTAGAAACATTCATTTAATGCCCAGCCTAAATTACCAGACCAGTTTATCCCACATTATTGCTCTTCACAAAGTTCTTCTCTTTTCTTGGCACTAATTCGACCATCTGCTAGGAGCAATGGTACCTCCTGGGTGTTGGTTTGGGTAGGAAAGGTGTCTCCTCACCACCTCCCAGCAGTGAGGCAGGTCTGGCCCTGGCTGACCTTCTGGGTGTTGCTTCAGCCTGAAATTCCCCTCGAGAGCCCGATCCCAGGACTGCACACAGCCACTGGTGAAGGTCCTCCCTCGGACAATGAAGCAACATCACAGATGAAACATTTGAGGAACACTTTTGCCTTTTTTTTCCCCAATCTCTGCTTGTTATAAGCTGTCCTTTGCTTTGATCTGGGATAAGTGATTCCCGTCGTCCTTTTCTGCGGAAGACGCAGTGTGTGTTTAAACAGGACGTGGTGCGTGTGCGCGTAGCACCGAGATAGCCAAATAAAGGATGAAAGGAAAATAAAGAGGCCAGAGCACAGTGTTTGAAGGATTCTCTTTGAGGCAGCTTCACCTCACCACTTGGCAGGCAGCTAGTCATTTATTTTTTTTTTTCTCAGTGGGATTAATTACATGGCAGGTGGAATTCAAGGAGTGCGATGTCAAAATTTTTGCTTTAGCATGACTTGTCCAGGTCAACACAACCCAGCTGAAAATCAGCAGGTTCGACAGCATGTTCGGTGCCTTGTGGCAGGACCAAGGCGACAGCAATGGGCAAGCTCCCCCCAAGGACTCTCACATCTTGGGTACTCCATGAGCATCCCTCCACACTGCATCCCAGTAGAGCTACCTGGCCTGGCGCTCATACGTTTTATGCAGACAACATGAGTACTGGAGATGGAGCGGAGTTGCAGATGGAGGTTTTCTCCATCTCCAGTGGATAGACCGGCTCTGCCAATCCTGCAATCTTTTCCAGTGCTGTTTTCCCAGCAGTCCAAATGCACTGGGCCATATCTTCTCCGGGCTGTCCCATGGGAATTCCCCAGGTGATGTATATACAGGACCAGTGGTAGCTACGAGCTCACACGGGTCCTCTGCTCGGGCAGCTGCTCTTGGCATCCTCACCAAGGAGGGCACTTGCTGTTACCCACAGTTTACTTTCACACATATTTGCCCGTTTGTGAACTTCTCTTTGCTGTGGCAGACTCTGATTTATCCTGCTGTGTGAAGCATTAATTAACAGCAATTTTGCCTTCAAAGAGAGCAGCTAGCGCAGCATTCACACATTCGGGTGCTGCTTTTGCAGCTTGGGGAGAGGTGCTCCCCCTGCTCCCCTTTTGGAGCTGCAGCCCACTCGCGCTGACCTTGCTAGCTCAGGGCACTTCGCCGGTGGCTCTTCTCACGTTCCCCAACTGGAAGGGCTGTTGGTCTGTTTTCACATCTTACAGTATGTTTCTGTGCTATTTTTCAGTTGGTTTCCCAAGGAAACAAGGCTTACGTGGTTATCCTGTGTTTGTGCGTGAGACGGAAGGAGAATTAGTCTCCTTTTAATAACTTTTAAACCTGTTGGGCAGCTGCACCCAGATTAGGCAGCAAGGTTAGAGATAGCATCTTCTATAGACATTATTTTCATGCAAACAGGCTGCGCTGAGAGTAAACCCATGGCATTTGTGTCCCTGCTGAGAAACAGCCTGAACCGGCGAGAGCTTAACCCCACTGTAGCCATCAGAGACTCCACACAACGGGACCCAGCTGCACAAGGGAGAGCAGTTACCCTGTCAAGAGTATGTAAAATAAAGAGTGTGAAGCATTTATACAGCGACCGTGTGTATAAAATACACAGAACAGGGACAGAGCCAGTGCGAGAGCCACGCAGGGAGTCTTGCGGGGGGATGTGATGCAGGTACCAGCTGGGATCTGCCTCTTGAAATATCGATTGAAACCCCAGGTTTTCAATCCCTAACTTCACGGGAAGCCTGAGTCCTTTGATAAATACCAGCATTGCCTCAGGTCCTACAGTTAGAGCCTTCCTGAAGAATTCCTCCTTGTTACCCTCTGGACACTGCCTTTCTTTCCTTGCTGATTTATCCTTGGGCTTTCAGGCTGGTTTAGTTAGGTCATATCCCAATACACACCGAGCTTGGATTAAACTGATTTCCTTTCCCTCTGCTGACGTGACAGCGAAGGCTCAGGGTGCCGCTGGCCCGTGCAGAGCAGCAGCTCTGTCGAGCACTTTGCTCGCCCGACACGCCCCATTGAGCCCAACAAATTCTCTCCAAGGCTGTGCTAATGCTTTCTGCCTAAAAGGGGATTAGGATGGTCTGCCTCAAACTTCCCAGCCCCCCCTCCTGCCCTGCTCTCTCCTTCCTGGGCCCTGGCCGTTGCAATAAGGAATAAATCACTGTCAGGTTTGTCCCTGCTGCATGGTTTTTGCAGTAACGGTGGCTTCTGTTCTTCAGCCACGATGGCCAAAACGTCTATGTCCAACTATGCTCCTGGAGCTCCAAGACAAACCCAGCCCTTGGTTTTGCTGTGACTTGACACAAGCTCACTGAGTGTCAGCTTGTAAAGACACGAAGCTCTGAACAGCCCCATTTTCAGCCTCAGATGCAGGCTGCGGATGCTCAGCGGGCAGATGCAGGCTGAGTGCAGGCTCCTGGATCTCTCCCTGCCTGCCTGCCATGGATGCTCCTGCTCTCTCCCCCTGTTCCATATTCCCCCTTGGTGAAACTGGGACTCTCCTTGCAAAGTTTAACTTTTTCTTGTGTTTGGAGGGAATATTAAAAGCCCAGCAGCCAAGCCACCGCAGGAGCAGGGCTGGGATCCCCCCGACTCCGGGTACCACACGCAGCCCCTGTCCTACATCGTCAGAGCTCTCGGAGCTGGGATTTCTGTGCTTTTTCCCAGAGCCAAAGAGCACAACACGACCTTGGTAGATATTTTCTGCATTTAAACCTTCCAATTAAAACTCACAACTCTGATGGCTGCTAAAAACCCAGGACTAGCAGAGCTGCTGGTGATATGATATGTTGGAGATTTTTCCATCCCTGGTTAATCCATCAGCGGGGCAGTGAAAACCAGCGGGTTGCCTCTGTTCAGAGAAGCCTTGGGGCTTTATTCCTGCCCTTCTCAGATGATCTCCAGGTACCAGCCCCCTTTTCTCACACACTGTCCAGCAGATGAACATAACGTACCCCCAGAGCAGTCGGTCTCAACCTCTGACATGGTTGCTTTGATTTTAGACTAAAGAAATCTTTGTGTGTCCAAAAGCTTGCCCCACTTCCCACCCTGCAAGTATGTACGTGGTCTAATAAACAGTTCTGCCTCTCCTTCCAAACCTTGCTGCATTTTATCTTCATTCCCCCAACAATACTGTTTCCAAGGTGCTGATGTTGCTTTTTTTTTTTCTTATTTTTTTTTAAGCTTGGATGGCAGGAGTTGACATGGTTTGAATTTACCTGCCAGGTGGTTGCTGTGATGGATAGATTTCCACAGAGGCTGAGCCAAGAGGAGGGAGAGGAAAGCCCTGTGCAGCCTTCCCCAGTGCACAAACGGAGCTGGAGCTGTCAGTGCCATTGATGGGAGAGCTGCCAGCACCCACAGCAACTGCTCCAGAGACCCACTTCTGCTACAGAGCCCCGGGGAAAAAAAGCTACAGACAGGAAAGGCATCTGCAGGGGACTCTGCAAATGCAGCAGCTCCCTCATTCTGGTGAAAGATATGGGCTGGCATCATTTTGTAGTGAGCAAAGAGATCATTAGAAAAGGGGAGCTGCACTGGATGGAGCTGATCAGGTGCCCTGCACAGGCGTGAAGATTTAATGCCCAGTTGCCACCCATCCAGCTGTCCTAAATATTGAATTCCTACAGGGAAAGCGTGGAAAACTGGAACCTTAGTGCCCACCTATCTCAAGGTAATGGTACAACTTCATGTAATCTGCTCTCAAGAGCAGCTCCACGGTGTCAGCCCGCTGGAGGCTCTGCAGGGATGGGGCAGGGGAGCACTGCACAGGCAGCCCCATGTCTTTATTATGTTGGGAACACATCCAAATAATCCTCCTTCAAGCTATACTAACCCACCAGTCTGGCAGCAATAAAGTATTTATGCTTGCAAAATGCATAATTTACCCGTATGGAGCATTTACAAGCTACACTGATTTCTCCTGAGTATATATATGCATACGTTCATCCAGGTCCCCATGCCTATATATTTAGCTGTATTAAAAAAGACGTACTTTGATTGCATCTGATTTGTTGAGTGATCGAGCTCACTCGCATCTATGGCTCGTTGTCGTCGTTATTTACCACTCTCTCAGTCTGAGTCATCTGCATTCTTCATTAGTAATGATTCCAGATCTCCCCCCAGGTCATTGACACAAGCATTGACAAGGAGCTGGGACGAGAAGCCATCCCCAAAGGCCAGCACTGGGCACACCCTCGCTTAGTGCTGCCTCTCCATCAGTGATTATATCCAAAGACCCATTTGCATATGCTAACAAGAAGCTGCAGATATTTTGCCCAGGACTTCAGGGGAGGTAAAACTCAGACCCATGTGAGTTGTCACAATTGATTCCATAAATTGGATTGGGTGGAGTTTTTTGCTCAACTGCCAAGATTTTGCACTGGAAGTAAGGCAGGGCAAAAGCAAACAGATCTCACATAATTTCGTGGGATATTTACTTCTTTTAGGTGGGTTTTTGCAGTGGAAGAAATGCTCACGTACAAGGAATGTCTTTAAAGCATCGAGCACACTCCGAGCATCCTTGTCATTGCCTGGAACATCTATAACCTGATGAGCAGAAATATCTTTCCAGCTCTCATGGAAAATGTATCAAAATACATTTTATATTGTCCAGAGAAATAATTAACACAAGAATCAATCTGGCCTTGCATATGCCTTTTCTTAGTAAATCATTGAGCCATTAACCTTGAGAAGGTCAATACATTGTCCCAATTGAATTCAAGTAAAGCAACATTTAAAGTGATATTTAGAAGCAAAATTTATTCACAGTTTCTTAATACACTATTGGTTCCTAAATTATGACACCAAATTAGGTTTTTTGCTTCCCTTTGCTCCTGCCCAGCATCACCATCCCAGGGACTGTCAGGAATTTGGAAATGAGGTGAGAGAAGAAGTAGACAGGCACATCTTTCATCTAAAGAAAGCCTGAGTGATGCAGGTAATTTGGGGGAAGATTTATTGTCATGGTCCAACACAGAACATGTCACATTTTGGTGGAAAGTAAAACTATTCATCAAGGCTTACAAACTTCGCAGAAGTCACCAAGGAAGTGGGACTATAAGGTCTTGGATTGGGCACTCAGCATGGGTTGGTACTAAGTCATAAGTTGATGGTGCCTGTTCCAAAGTCACTTCAGTATCAGAAAAATCTTGTCATCTGGTTCACTTGAATCAGTCAGCAGTCCTGGAGAACACCTGGAGTGGATACCAAGCTATGCTGAAAGAAAAAGGCAAGTCGGAGGGAATCAGAGACGTCTTCGAGGAGAGCTCACTGGGAAGCAGAAGGAGATGCAGAGGCTGTCCCGCTCCTCCAAGGATCAAGCACAAACGCCGTCCTCCTCTGTAGCACAGACACAAGTCCCAGGGCTGAGGGTCAGAGCCCTGATCCTGCCTCATACCTGGCCTGCTTCCAAACCACCCTTTCCTGGATGTAGTCAGATCACCTCCCAGTATCCTCCTGTAACTGGTGGAACGGTGAACAGAACTAGAAACAGCTCTCCTCCTTGTCTGCCGTTCCCTGAAAAGGGACATCAGGAGTGGCTTTTCCTGGTCCTTCCCAGACCCAAACACAGCCGCTCTGGGCTGCCATCACCGTCCCCAAGGCACGCCATCCTCTCTCCTCTCCATCGCCATGCAGGAGGCAGCAGGTCTCACACGTTGGGTTGGTGTTCTGGAGATGTGACAGCAGCATGGTCCAAACTGCTGCAAAAAACGCATTTTTTCTGTATGTACAGGCAAAATCTCCTGGGCTGAGACTGTAGTTCAGGTGTTCTTGCAAAGTAAGTACAGCTGCAAGGCAGGAGGGACAACATCGCATCATGTCCTCTCCCGGAGGCTGTCTCACCCAGCACGGCTTTTGTCTCTGCACCCACGAGGGATTGCTCCCATTTCAGATGGGAAGAGCCGCGCCTGCAAACTGAGAAGCTCTGAATGCCAGAGGGGAAGAAACAGCTTTAGTGATCTGAGGAGCTCTCCAGACTGCACCCCCTAAAAAAACATCCCCTTCCAATTAAGACAAGTACTGAAACTAGAGATTTTTCATGGCCTGAGAATGAAAATAAATGCTAAATAAACAATTTGGGACTGTAAAACCATTGTATGTAAGTGATATGAAAATAGGGCTCATTTTGTTTTAGATGTTTTTGCCATTTTTTAAGCTAAAATTGACTCTTTCCTTTGTCCTACATATTTTCAATGTATTTTGAACCCTAAATCAAAACATTTTTTGTTTAAGAAATACAAATGTGCTTATTTCAACAGTTTCAATCCTTCCCCCCGAAGGAAATGGTTTTGAACTGAGAAATTTGTCAAATCAGATCCCATCAACAATTTTGGCTTTAAGAAATTATACTTTCCTAAAGGGAAAGAAACTGCAACAACTAACATTTTACAAACATAATAATAATAAAAAAAAAAGTCCTGACCAGTGACTAGTTCTTGATCTGGGGAACTTGAATTACCCTGGGGCGCAAGAATGATGGTTTGAGTGACCTGGCCATGGGTTTCACAAAAAAAAGCAGTGAAAAGACTAGGGAAATCAATGTCAACATCACAGGGATCTGGAGAAAGGCTGGAAAAGAGGACAGAGGAGCTGGGAAGCTACACGGAGAGGACACACTGTGGGATGAGCTCTGCAGAGGATGCGGTCCATGGGACAGATTCAGATGTCTACCAGCTGGGTGCTGGGTTGGCAGCTAGCATGGAGGCAGAGAGGGTCTCGAATGGTTTCTTTTTCTCCAGAAACCCCTATGCTCTCGATTTTCATTCCAAGCAGAATGAACCCAGTTTGAAAATCCTGAATTCTTCATCAAAAGCGTTGTTCTGTGGCCAGCCCCATTTCTTGCCCCATTTATGTTTATCTCCATCCTATGGAGAACAAATAAATATTCCAGTGCTGTGATTTGTAACGCCTGACCTGCCCCATGGTGCACACAGAGCATCGCAGGAGATAGCTCTGGGTCAGGGAAGGGCACTGCTCAGCCTTGCTGTTCCGTCTTCTCCCAGGGAGCCGGGAGGAAAGCATCTCTTACAGCTCCCTGCCTGCACCGCTCCAGCTTGGCATTGTAAATACTCTGCAGAAGTGATTCCATCCCTGACAAAGAAATGAAAAAATTTATTTACTTAAGAAAAACAAACTTGTGTTTGCTGTCACAGAGGAAAACTCCCAGCTAAGACAAGATGTCACCATTGTGTTATCGGGGCAAATAGGTGAAGTCAACTACAGCCAATATAGGGCTGGTGCTCGGGGGACCTTTCAGGAAAATCTACAGGAGAGGACAGGAAGGGACTGGTGTGCTCTGCTTGTCACCTGGGCACAGGTCAGGACATAACGAACCTAGTGTGGGGAAGATTGAGGCCAAAATGCAAGAATGACAGCTGTCAAGGAGAAGGGTGAGGTGTGACAGGACCTGCTCGGGGCACTGTTGGATTTGTCTCCAGGGATCTCTGTCTCAGGCTGCTCCCATCCTTGGGGATGGCTGATCCTGCCCTGGGGCAGGGGGTAGGGTCACCTAGAGATGTCTCAAGGTCCCTCCCAGCACCTTTTCTCTAGGTCTATAAAAGGTCTGTGCTATAAACAGGGTTATAATAAATCTCATTTGTCCGTTCAGTCCACAGAAGGACTCCAGGAGGGAGCATGAGGCACTTTCAGCCAGTATCAGACAGCCTGGGGATGAAGGGCAGCGAGAACTCGTGGGTGGGAAGATGCGCAGACGTTTCAGTGCTTTGTCACTGTGCTGCTTTAACTCTTCCCCAGCCTGCTCCACATCCACGACACCCAACTGCTGCCATGCCCCTGGCATTTTTGCATGTGTCTTCCACAAATGTCCTTGTTGGTCTGGGGAAAAGCCAGCAGCCAGCAGAGATCCAGGAATCCACGTTTTGTTACTCCCTACTAAAAAAAGGGTTGGATTTTTAAGGGAAAAAAAAAATCAAACTATGAGATGACCAGCTTCACAAAAATCATAGAATAGAATAGAATCATTAAGGTTGGAAAAGACCTCAAGGATCATCAAGTCCAACCGTCAACCCAACACCACCCAACCCACTAACCCACTGGTCCCTAAGTGCCACATTGACACGTTTCTTGGACACCTCCAGGGACGAAAGCAGTCTATGCTGGCCAGGACCTAAAATCTAGTGTAAGAATGGAGGTTGGACCCACAGTATAACTGGTTAATACTTTGCAGAGGCAAGAAATGGAGACACAAAAAAGATTAGGAACTTGTAAAGGACAGACTCCTTATAGAACCTATTCTTGATGGAATTTTTTTTTCTTTGTAGCTCCGAAGCAGAAGGGACCCAGTCTATAACGAACCAGAGAGCAGTCACTGCTGAGGGTGAGAAATAATTACTTTAAAACAGAAAAGTAATGCTAAGATGAAGAGGCAAAACCTGGTGCAGCCTTGACAGAAGTCTGGATGTATGTTGCCTTTCATAGAATTACACGACTGACCTCCGCAGCTTCAAATAGAGTGACAAACAGCAAACAGCTCAAGAGCAGAGGAAAAATAACACTGAGAAGTCATTAAACCTGAAGTAAACAGTTGATGAAGCAACTCAAGCAACCACTTCCTCATCAGAATGCCACAGTCCTGACCTTGGCAAGAAATCAAGTGGAGTCATCCAGAATAATCTCCCTGCTTCACATCCAGCATAATTTGGAAGCTGTGAAGGAGTCACGTCCTCTAGTGCCCTTGCTGAGTTTCCGTTTATTAAGTGGAGTATTCAGCATCATTCTCTCCTTTTCATTTTAACTTCTTGTTAAAATACAAAGGTGGAATGGAAGAAAAAAAGTCTCTGTGTAAAGTCCTGGTTGAAAGATCATGACCTCAAGAATAAATATCCGTCAACTGAGGAGTCATACAGACTGTGGCCAGAGCTGGAAAACTGCTGCGATAAGGCTGGAAGAGTGCTACAAAAGAAAAAGTGGCACATACAATAATTTGGTTATTAAGACAAGGACTTTCCAACTGCCTCCTTGGAAGGAACAACCTATTCAGTCTTTTGCAGACATAAGAAACACAGAAGGAGTCGGACTCAGAGGTGTGCTCACAGTCCAGTGGGCATCGTGGGCAGCCTCCACCCAGGACACAAACCCAGGCTCTGGGATGGAAGTTTGCCCAAAGCAAAGCGTGACTTGTGCAGGCTCACTCTGCTCATGCAAGGACGACAGTGTCCTGCTCTTGGCTCCATGCTAGACCCAGCCTTAGACCTGCCTTGCATTTGATTCTTGACCTTGAGGGATTTCCAGTTTGCAGAGAAGACATATATTCACATATCGCGCAACTGAGTTCTCCCAAAGTGACTGCAAAGTTTTTGTTTCATTAGCACAGCATCAATCATTTCCTAATTTTCTACTGCTCGGTTAACGAATGAGGTTATCGGTATTTCAGTACTGTGAATTAACAGGATCAGAAAATGAAATATTCAATTCACAAGCGTTTTTGCTGGTTCATGGTATTCCTGCTCATTTAAGTAAAGCCATTCCTCAAACATACTTGGGCACCGGCATTGCTGCAGCAGCAGAATAATTACAGTAATTGTCACAAATTGTTAACTCAGCGGGTGACACAGTGAAGCGCTGTTCGTTCAAAAATGAGATACGTGAACCAAGCAGCCCCGGAAAACAATATATTCCTCTGAATAAATGCCACAGGAAGCTTTACATTTCATCCTGAGGAACTTCAGATGGCTTTAATGTTTGCAGTTTTGCATACAACGAGCTGGGCACAGTCCGTCATCCTGTCCGCAGGAGATCTGAGCTGGAGCCACCTTTGCCGATGTGCTTTTACCGTATCGTCATCTGCGCTCCTTTAAGTGCAGGAGCTGCTGAAAATGTCAGTCAGGCTTTGCTGTGCTTGCTGTCCTCGTCAGGGATGTCTTGATAACACCGATAACCTTCCTTCCCCGGCTTTGTGCACTGCAGGATACGAGGCAGCAGAAGGGCTGCCGCTGCCTGGGTTTCTCATTTGGGCAAACCATCAACGCACTGCCCATGTGGTAAAGTCATTCTGTAAAATTAAAGGAAAAGAAATCTGGAAAGAAAATCTCCGTATCTAAAAGCTTTTTCTTTAGGGAAGGTCAACTCTGAGTCTAAGCAGATGGAGCCCTTTTCCAGCTAACACTTCTGGGCAGTAATCAGATAAGGGGAGCGGTCTTTAACTGATTTTACATCTCTGTGCATGTACCTAACAGCGAGCAAAGGATTTCCTGCAAAGTCCTTCCTCAGGTGGTGGCTACGGAAGGCTGAAATTTGTCAAGGTGATTTTGCAATTTTTAAATGTCATTTTTTTTCCTCCTGAAGTCAGATGTTTCCATTCTGATGCATGTTTTCTCGTTTTCTGATTTCTTTTTCAGATATTGCCTCTCCCCATCCCTGTTTTTTCTCTCTTCACTGTTCCCAGATGACAAGGGGGACAGGTGACTAACAACAAATTAATCTTTTTTTTTTAACTTACAAAATTACAAAAGGAAGACAAATCTTTGTAACGAAGATCCTTCCAACCTCTTTCACCTGTAAATTGTTCGCAGCTTTGACAACTTTATTGCAACAGGGAGATCTCCTGAACAAACATGACGTTCGATGCGACCCACACGGATGGCTGAAGATTCCCTTTCCCCATTTTTTCCCCTGATGACGTCTCTAAAGCTGCAGCCCCGTTGTTGCCAGGTGGGTTGTATGGCGATCATCCGAGACACAAGCAGAAATTCCCAGCGAGTCTGGAAAGCCTTCTGCAGCGTGCTGGAGCTGGTGGCTGCTTGGAAAAGGACAAGAGGGAAGGCAACGTAAGAGCTAGCTCCAAGGCAGCGGGAATTCCTCGTCGTGTTCTACTCTTTGTTTGGAGTTACGCTGGAAATAAAGCAGTGTTCTTCCTCCACAAGCAATGATGTGCTTTTAAGAAGCCAGACTCATCTGAGCGAATCCAGCGCCCATGCACATGACGGCGTAAAGGTCAAATTCTCATTCCTCTCGTGCCGGGGTGGGATGGTGCCACGTCACCGCCAGGCTCTCAGGAGACCAAGTTTAGTGTTCGGGGCTCGCTTCAGGCGTCACCATGTTTCCCGTAAGATTCCTACAGACGCCCTCTCAGATAATTGCAGGGATGATGTTTTACAGTAATGATGAAATATTGCTTTTGAGAGTGGTGGTTTCACAAATAACAGCAATTGCGTGCGAAAGAGCAATTCTGAGGCTGGCTCTGCAGGTAAATTACCCGAAACACCTGTAAGGACAGGCAAATCAAATAGTTAGAACAGCACTCGGGCTAGTACGATCCTCTGGGCACAGCTTTTCCCATAAATCCTTTAAGTCCAGCCTAATAACTTCCTCAGGGAGCTGACAGCGCTTCCCCACAAGGACTTTTTCTTTAAATTTCTTAATGTGCAAAAATAAATACTGGATTTTGTCTGACAACAGCAAGACAGATGTTTTGCTTAAGGAGGGGAATGAGTCAGGTTCTTCCCTGCCTCCTTTGCAACCTGTCCTTGGCTACTTATTCCAGAACTAACAATCTCTGCAAGGGTACGCTGGGAGGTCAGCCGGAGGTTGGGGATACATGACTGTGACCAAAGGCCACCTGGGCAACTCTTCACTTGGTTAGAGCCAGGCTTATTAGTTTATGAAAAGGAGTCAACACAGCTTTTCCAAAAGAGAAGGATGAAGTGTATTCAAACAGCTGAAAGCTCACCCGATTTTTCTTGCCCAGTGCTTCATTTTGTCCGGCTCGAAGCCTTCAGAGTGGCCCAGCCACCAGAAAATGAAATAAAACTCCATTCAGGAAAGTCATCCAGACTGGAACATTTGCTGCTGGTCCTGCAAAGCTGCTCCTTCATGACCAGGGAGTATGGACAGGCTATTTTTTAAGAGAAGAAGAAAACCACTGGAAATGTCAAAAGGGAAAGTCTAGGCAGAGCAGAACTGCTCCCGGTGCCATGATGGGTGCGTGGTGACCCTTACGTACGAAGAGTTAAAGGGCAAAAGATCCAATGAGTACAGATGTAGTCTGGGAATCAAAAAGTTCTTAACCATCAGAGGAGTGGGATTTTGGAGAGTCTCTTCACAGCAGTAATGAGGGCAGGCTGGCAGGTGCATTTATGGCAGCCAAGGTTGGTCACCACAACCCAGGAGGACCCCGTTGGTCTTATGGCTTCTGTGCCTGTGCTGGTGGGAGGGAACCCAAGGACAGTCCCCAGTCCCTCCGCGGTGATCTGCCTGGGGAGCAGAGACTGACTCCTGCATCTTGCATACACATTCTGGGGATCAGAAAAAAAAATGATAAATCCTGTAACAAGGACAGTGAAACAAAAGGCAAAGCAGGAAGACAGACACCTTGGCAGATAAACGTATTCTCCGTTCACTCTGCCTCTTGCTCTCTATTTTTTGAGCCCAGATGAGCACACACTCCAGACAGGGAGAGGAAATGGAGTCACTGCAGTGCTCATGCCTAACTCCTTTATTTCTGACTTCTGTTCATTTTTATAGGAGGAATTTGTGCTCGCTGCACTTTTCTGGGATCTAAATAAACACATCGTACAACTCATTCGAGCTGCAAGAACCCTCCAATATTCCTGCGCCCCCAAATCAGTGCTATTTATTCTGGGACAGAGTCCGTTTTGCTTTGGACTTTGCTTTTGTTTCTCTTGGAGCCGCATGACATTGCGCAGCTTTTCTGAGGATAAGATCAGACTGTGCACTGGGAAGATCAAGGGGACTTGTTCGTGGGGATACTGTGGTTTTGTTAATGGACAAAAAAGGAGATTTTTGTGAGCTCAACTTACATACAAAATGAATGTACATTACTGTGTTCTAATTGCAAATAGCTTGGCTGGGGCTTTAAAAGCCTTTCATTCCAAGTCCAGTGTTTGTCAAATGTCTTTTAATACTAACCATGGTTATGAAGTGCACGTTATTATTGTGAATGCTTACAGGAGCCTTTTCAGTAACTGCCCTGCTCCCGCCCAGTCCAGCACAAACACTCTCCCTAGCACGGAGGATTGGAAACAACATGAATTAAAAGGGACCCAGATAAGAGGAAAATAACTGGTTTCATACTGAAAGAACTCTTAAAAGGCTGAAGACCCAGAACCGCCCGACCTGAGTGCAGATACCCCCTCCAACCCCATCCCGCAGTGCTGAGCTTGCAGAACTTTACCCCTTACCCTGCTTTTTCCCTATTTATTGTGTTTCGTTATGTATTTTAGGTTTAATTTTCATAGCAGAAACAAACTTGCTTCGTTTCACTTGCTGGATTTCCTGAACAGGAGGGGATCTGGCTTTTCAGCGCTGCCAGGGAAGATCTGTCTGTCTCCTCTGGCTGATGGTGGGCAGCAGACCCCGGATGGGATCTCGCAGCCACCCTTCCCTGCCCACCGCAGCACATCTGTGAGGTGCAGAACTGCTGTTAGCCTTGCTCTACGAACCCCCGTGTAACTCGGATAGTGAGATCCCTGTGTCCAGAGATCAAGACAGAAATCTGGATGGAATTCAGACATCTCAGTCTATGAAGGATTAGGGCTCAGGGGAATGAATCCCACTGACTTCCAGTGAATTTTTAACTCTTGACATCACTTTTGAAAGCACTCCCGAATTGCTGCAGGACTTTATAGTTTGAGTGACTTGACCAAGGCCATGAAGACAAGCCTGTGGCACAGCTAGGCATTAACTCAGGTCCCCTAAATCTCTGTGTAGTCCTTTATATCCCAAAGAGCTCGGTTAGTGCCACGCCCCATGTAGGTCTACAGCTTTTTCTTAACACCAGGTTAAGCCTCAGCCCACAATATCTCTTTAGGAAGCATCATATGGCAACCAAACAGTAATATGTAGAAAAAGATCAAACACCTTCATTGTTGTTATTTGTTTAATTAGTTGTGGAACGATTGAATAAGAAGTCTAATTTCAGCCTGCAATAGGCAAAGAATATTTATTACCAAATATTTACCTGGAGACAGTTGTGTAGACACAAGAAGAGAGGTGGATCTGGAGAGAAACAGATAGAGACAAAGGATGAGCTAGAAGCCACTCGGTGCAATACAAACACAGCAGAGAACATCCACAGCCCTGTTTGGTCATGTAACTCCGCCACAGCAAAATTAGGAATGGAGCTGAAATGAAATATAAACCACATGTAATGTCATTCAGTAAGCGCGACACAATGCAGTCTAATAGCCTGATTGTGTATTAACTCTGGGAATTAGTAACTAAATTGCCTGCGCCAACAACAAACAAA
The DNA here is from genome assembly GCF_000699245.1 of Pterocles gutturalis. Taxonomy (NCBI): domain Eukaryota; kingdom Metazoa; phylum Chordata; class Aves; order Pterocliformes; family Pteroclidae; genus Pterocles; species Pterocles gutturalis. The sequence continues at coordinate 37,073 of NW_010133023.1, read as the reverse complement.
TATCTGGTTTGCAGGGCTGAGAAAAGGGACATTCTTGCTGTGCAGAGTCATAATCTGATCCTTCTGCGAGAGACGTTGGAGATAAACAGTCCAGGAGAAAATGTCAGTTCTATCTACATACATTAAGTGCAATTTACATAAATTGCATGCTGTGAAGGATCTGTACAAGATCCTGTTCACGGCTCACATGTCTTCTTCTCCTGTCACCCCAGCAGCGAGGCAGGGGGTGATCTGGGTGGCAATGGATGCAGGGGTCTGTCTGGCCAGGCTGATGCCAGCCCCAGCTCTGCCCCTGCCCACGACACTTGCAATGTGCACCAGCTGTCCTGGATCCAATCTTTTGGAGGCTTTTTCTCTGGGCATTTAACATATTCTTCTAACCAAATTAAAAAATATAAACTTCTGCTTACATGACACTTGGACACTGCGTCTGAAATCACGGCAGCTGACAATGTCAGCCACGACCTGCACACGGTCAGCAAGGGCAGACTGATTTTTGAGGCTGTTCGGTGTAAATTAGGAAAAAACCCAATTGTCTGGGAAATGTGAGACATTGCAAGAAACCGTGTGATAAGATTATGAATGCCACAAACTGTTTGCATGAAACGTTGACAAGAAACCCTATTTTATTGTTTTTCAGGTTGGATAAAGCCTCTCCCAGGCTTGTCCAAACCTGAACAAGAACTGATAAATGCAAGAGGAGCAGGGGGAAATCTCCCAGCCAGCAAGTCCAATTCTCTCCCTTCATGGTAGCTACGTTCAAACACACCAACCTCTGCCTTAAAATGTCGGAGGCTGAGGGTCCAGAGAGACTTCAAACGTCCTTCTAGTCCTTAAAACAGACAACCTCATTTGTCTGAATATTTCTTGGCTTCTAGAGAGATGAATAAAACAGTAACCTGCATGTCAGCAATTCCTGGGCTGCCTACCACTGTGCCTCTTCGCTGTAGGAGCCGTTGTGGAGTACATCGAGCTGTGCCAGAACCAACCCACCTTTCAGACATGTGGAGATTTCCTCTCCTTTTTGCAAGACTTAAAACCTCTCCTTAAAACCTGCACTCTCTTGGCAAAGTATGTCAGTGTAGGTTCCCCCTGTTCACTTTCTGGACTGGTGGTCTAGCAACACAAACTCTCGTTTTACCCTGAATCTTTCTTCCCCCAGTCCTTTAAAAAAACCACACACACACAGAAAAAAAAAAAAAAAAAAAAAAAAAAAAAGCCAGATGGCACAGAAATGTCAATACTAGTTTAATGGTAAATGTGAGAAGTAAAACAGAAGACGGAAAAGCAAAGAAATCTGTAAGCAGTCCCTCTCCATCCAAAGCAACCCAAGGAAGCAGGTTCTCCAGAGACGTCGTTCTTCTGGAATCGAACATATGGCAAATAGGTTTTCTATTTCAAATTCACAAGCAAACGTTGGAACTTTCAAGGCAAAACCAATACACTTTTTTTTTTTCTTCTTTCCACCTAGCAGTAGTTATTTACTGCAATAACTGAAAGGGCCAGAAGTGAAAACTGTGGCCTCACTGAAACCAACAGCAAAAATCCTCAGGTTTAACAGAGGCAGGATGTCAGTCCGACCCTGGCAGACTTTCCCACGCAGAGCAGCCGCTCAGCTTCAGCGTTCTGGAAGCAGCAGAACCCCATACAAGATCCTGGTGGCATTACAGCCACACGCCAGGACCCCACACACGCCCTCCCCTGGCAAGCAAGAAGTGACAGGTTACTCTAATTTTAGAATAAGTTTGATGAATTCTTGGGATTTGAGAACAAAATCTTCCCACTTCTGGCAAACACTCCCCTCCTGCTCCTCCCGAGCGGGTCACAGCTGGGATTCCGGCTCTTTGCACCGCAGACATCAGGTGCACGGTAACGTGTCACCTCCCATGTGCTGCCTGTCCACCGACATTCCTCTCTGTCAGATAACAAGTGAGGTCCTCATCCGTACCAGGTTCCTGTTAGATGTGTAACAACACCTTTCCGTAAGCTCCAAGCAGCCAAACTGCTCATTTATCCTACAAGATGGGGGCCAGAGAAGTGCAGGGTCTGCCTCCATCCCAGGAGCCCAGCAGCAAGCCCTGCATCCTCCTTTTGCACAACACTTTTCCCTTCCCTCAGCCTTTTCCTAAGGCAGCTTCCACTATCCAGCTCTGAGATGTTGGGACCAAGCGGCTGCTTTCCCCCCGCCCTAGCAGAGGCTGCGGGTCAGCCTTGGGAGAAGACACCACCCCCTATGGCTTCCATCTACCAAATTTCTTATTAAAATCGTCCTCAATGTATCTGCCCTCAGGACTAGGCTGGCAGTTCTAATGCAGCCTGGGGTTCCTTCGAGGAGAGAAGCATTTTTTAAATGCAGGATGGTGTTACTAATGATAAGGAAGGCATTATCGTGTATAAAATAAGGCTGCTGGAGACTACGTTCGAGCTAGCTTATTGTTTCCAGATCATGTCTTCTCACAGCTTGCCAGTTCTGATTCAGGTCACTTGCTGGGTTTAGCTCACATCAACGAGTTCAGGACTGTTTCCTGGTTCCAGGGCACGTCCTAGCCCAAGTGATGTTTATAAATCATGTTTCTAGCTTGCTGCTTGTTCTAGGTGACATCAAAGTTCTAGACAACGTTATAGCTGCTTGAAAGTTCTAGATCAGGTTCTAGACCACATTCTAGCTCACTTGGAAGTTCCAGATCGGGTTGTGGACCATGTTCTAGCTCGCTTGAAAGTTCTAGATCTATGATCTGTAAGGTCCCTTCCAACCCAAACCATTCCATGATTCTATGATCCTATGACATCCACCTTATACAGTGTGACATCCTTACGTGTCTCTGCTCTTATCTACAAGGAATATAATTCCATTAATAAATTGGAATAACTCCATCTCTCCTAATTATTCATCAATTCTCATAGCTTGTTAAAAACAACTTAGATGTTTAAAAACCTTCCTCAGTAAAACCCCCAGCCAGGGCTCCCCTGCAGCTCCCTCCCGTCTGCGTGCCTTCGATGTGGCCCTCCAGCTCCACCGGCACTGCGATGCTCAGCGGGGAAACAGGCTGCAGCCCAGCCTGAGAACAACCTGCAGCCGGCTGTCAGCTGAACTCTCAATATTTATTTTTAAGCTACAGGAAAACAGCTGCCTAAGCAAATCCCAGCCCCACGCAGGTGTCCCTGGGCACGCTCTGAAGCGATTACCAAGGAGGACAGTTGCTGACAAGGATGGAGGCAGGGCCAGGGCGATGTACGGAGCTGGGGATGTTTTTCAGGTTGGTCTGACAGGTTGGCAGAGACACCTCCCACTAGCCCAGGTTGCCCAAAGCCTCATCCAGCCTGGCCTTGAACCCCTCCAGGGATGGGGCATCCACAGCTTCTCTGGGCACCCTGGGCCACTGCCTCACCCCCTGCACAGGAAAACATTTCTTCCCAATATCTCATCTCAATCTCCCCTCTTGCAGCTTCAAACTGTTATGCCTTGCCTTATCCCTGCACCCCCTGACCCAGAGCCCCCCCATCTCTCCTGTAGCCCCCTTTCAGCACTGGAAGGTGCTGGAAGATCTCCCCAGAGCCTTCTCTTCTCCAGGCTGCACACCCCCAACTCTCTCAGCCTGTCCTCGCACGGGAGCTGCTCCAGCCTCGGACCATCTCCCTGTCCCTCCTCTGGCCCCGCTCCAGCAGCTCCGTGTCCTTCCTGTGCTGAGGGCTCCAGAGCTGTGGGGTTTTAAAAAGAGAAACCAGAAGTGAATTGTGTTTCCAGCAGTTCAAATCCTGGTTTATCCCTGTTTGGGATCACTGTCACCATCCAGGGAAACAACAGGTCCAAACTGTGATGAAGGACGAGGAGATTCTTAATGATTTGTATTTACTGCAGATGAAAAAAACCAGTGGCGTGAGGCAGGATGATGTTCCTTTGTAAGTTTATGGATGTGCAGCACAGAGTTCATTGCTAATAGGGTTAATCCTTCTATTGGGGAAAAAAAATCAGATGGTAGCACCTTTAAATTGGCTCTTGGCAAGTACTCGATTACTGCAAGAGTCCAATTAAATCAGATCAGGGTCAGAGTGTCTCAGAACGGAGAGAAACAGTTCTCAGCCTCGTCTGGCTCGTCAGAAAGATGACAGGGGTTAGGAGTCTGCTGCGAACGAGGTTCAAGTCAATAAAGTCCTTGCAATTAGATTCATTCTAGTGTTTTGTTTTCCTTAAAATACATATAATTAAATGAAGAAAAAAAAAAAAGTGTGAAGAGAAAAAAGCATCCTATGAAATAAGGCAGGCAGGGAGGCAGGCACATGTTCCTGCATCCTTGTACCATGGGGCTCCAGCCTCATTCACGCTGCTGCCCTCCTTGGGGACAGACCTCACCGCGGGACAGTCAATGCTATGATTTCCTGGGGATGAAATTCAAGCTCTCTCCAAAGCTCACTCTGTCACCTGAGCACCATTTAAACCTTTACAAATGCTTTAAACAACACAGTGATTGTTGGATTCGCTGCCTGTGCCGGGGAACGCAATTGAGTCTTCCCTACGAGACCCATTTAAAGACTGCCTGTTATTAAAGGCTCACTAAACCCCTTCAACGCTCGAGATAAAACGATAGCTGAGTGGGATCCTCATTGCATTGAGACACACGAATAACTGCCTCGCTGTCTTCAGAGGGATTTAACTGCTGCTTCTGGAAGACCACAGCTGGGCCACCGTTCATCGTCTGCACGGGGGTAACTCACTGCGACCAGACTGCGACCACAGTGACTTGTGCATGAGCGTGGTCAGGACCCATCTCATGCTTAAACACCCCAGTGGTTCCAAAGACATAACAAAAAGCTCAAGACAAAGCTCCAGCCTCTTGAGAACTGCTTGGTTTCGTACACTCCAAGAGTCAGCCTGGTCTTGATCACCTGCAACTACAGGTCACCAATTGATTTGGATTTTATTCTATAACAGCTCAGAAAGATTTCTCCTGCATTGGCTTGACAAGAGCCTCTTCATCATGCCAGTTGGATCAATTGAATCCCGCTGATAATGCTGCAGTCTTTGTTACTTCCTCTGTTCTTTACATCTCCATGTAAAGAAAACGTGAAACAGGATCTGCTCAAGACATTGGGGGAAAAAAGTAAGATATCCAGTATTAATATGCTTAGACATTATCTCAGCATCTCAGTGGGGATTGTCTTCACCTGATTCTTAATTTAGTACTTTAATACTTCTCCAGATCAGGTTATATAATTAATAAATCCTCTGCATTACAGAGAATTTTATTGTGCTGACGAACATCACAATAAAACAGTCTTTTATTTTTTTTTTTTGCAGTATGTTCTCTTAATCAAAGCACCACCCTTCAACAGAAAAGTTCTACTCATATGACCTGTGTAGGATTGTTAAATATCTATTACATTTCCAAAGATAGATGGGGCCGTTAGCAGTATCTCTGCAATCCCAGAGTATAGGGCAAAAGCAGGTAGCAACTGACTCTTTATTTTCAGAACACACAGCATACCTGTGAATTGTAATAAATAAATAAATAGATAAATAAAAAAATAAATAAATGAAAAATCTAAGCCTCGGGAAAGCATAAGGCTAGCAGCTTTGGGATAGGCAGTCCCCAGTTTATTCTCAGGATGAGTTCTACGTCAGTAAAGGGAACAGCAATATTTCATGAGGAAATCGATGCCATTACTGACATTCAGGGGAAACTGAGACTCACTTATGCAGAAAGACAGTGGTCAAGGTCATGAGAGCAGTATTTTCATTCCCCAGGCAAATATTAGATCCTTTATGTTTTTCTCCATCGTGTGTTTCTTGCTCCTGCTCTCTTCAGGACAGAACTAAGGATGCACATCACCTTTCTTGTTTCACATTCCAGTTGCAACAAAAATCAGTGACTTCTGATCGTGCCTTTGTGTCACCACCTTTCTCAAATGTCCCTCTGTGTTAGCAACACTCAAAAAGAACTGGCAGCATTCTGCCAAAGATGGATTGGTACCAGCACACCGTTAATTGGTGAGACGGCAGTCACTCAGCTGATCAATTCAAGCTTGGGCTATTTGTCTTTTTTTTTTTAAGAGATAACGGGTTCTTCTGTACACCCAGGCTCATCTATGTGCTCCATGACGGGCTCCTGCCATAACAAGGCACATTTTGAGGCAATGCCAGAACAGCATAGTGAGGTTACAGCCATGCCCGGTCTTTGAGTATTTGCCTGGTGTGATTATAATCTCTGAAATGAACTTCAGAGCCATCATGCTGCAGTGATGGTTTAAGGGACTCACTAGCCTTCCTGGCCTTTGGAACCAGCCACGAAGAGACAATTGCTCTTGGCAACAGACCGCCCCACCGACAGCTGCGATCTCCAACCTCCCAGATGTACTAGGAGTAGCTGAATGGGATTATGATGAAGTTAAATTGGCAGAGACTTGTTCTCTACTCTTTCATCTGAAGATGAAAATGAGAATGGCCTGGCCTGGCATCAACAACCTGAATCTATTACGAGTTTTCCACTCCTACAATCTGGAAATGTTTGTTTTGCTCAGACAGACAACCCTGGAAAGCTACTGATGGTGACAGTTGACAAACCCAACATATTTTCTATGGCCCTTTCTTCTCTGGTATTATTTCCCTCATTTACACGTTGTCTGTGTCAGACAGATTTCTCTGGTCTCCATCAGGAGCTGTTCTGAGCCTCACAACCCATGCCTCATGAGTTGCATGGGGGTAGAACATCCCACTCTCTCGCCTCTCCAGATGCACCTTCCATTTCCACCAGAGATGAAGTGTTGATACAGTTTGGTCTCTCAATCCCCATCTCCTTTTTTTAACATGCAAAAATGTCTCATTTCACAACCAGAACAACTGGGCATGCTGCAGACGACAGCTTTCTTTTGCCTTGGAATATGTGCATGTAGCTCTTCTTGGTATCAGTGGGAGGTTTGAATACATATTTAATACCAAAGGCTTCTCTTAAAAAAAAAAAAAAAAAGACTGATGATTCTTTCTGCCCAGCTTTGAGGCACATGAAAGGAACCTGATTTTGGAGCCACACTGCGCTCTGAGAATCAGGCCAGCAAGTTACACACCCAAAAACACTTTTTTTTATTTTTATAAACCCAGCTGAAAGATGGCAAAAAGATTTTAGGGAAGGAAATACACAAAATATTTGTTACCTATGCAATATCTGTAATGGCAGCCCTCTGCTTTCCCTAATTTCTTCACAATTTACATATAAATGAGATATCCTGTCACTGGGTAGTTTTATTTCTCCAAAACACCGCCAAGTATATTGACAAAGTTTTGAGACTCTTAAATTAAAATTTTTCACTAAAATTCTAATTCATCATTTTGTTTAAGAAGGAACTGATTTAAAGATTTGGTGAGTGCTTGGAGGGCAGACAGCACAGCAGAGCCAAAGCCCAGGAGGTTCCTACTGGGGCTACTGGTCTGCCTGAGAAAGAACCAGTCACCTTCCTCCACAGATTCCCCAAATACAAGATGGTGACGGCAGGTCCAGGAGAAAGCAAGTTTGTCAGCAGCAGAACAGTTTGGGCTAATTTCAAGTCATTTAACCTCTATTGCTCAGTGTTCAGCAACAAATTTTGCCATTTAGGTGCTACTTAACTCACAGACAAAAAAAAAAAAAAAACCCTAATTCTGCTACATCTAAATGAAATCTTTGAAGCAACTTACGAAGGATGAAAGAGCTTATGTAGGACAAAAGATTTTTTTTTTAATGGCTGCATAAATTACCTATCTCATTTACCTGTTGCTTGTTGCTAGGAGTGTGGGTAGGGAAGAGGCTCGGTGGTAAGGAGCTACGCGTTAGTGCTGCTGATTGTTGGGTGGGTCTTTATCAGCTGTGTCACTCCGGCGCTCTGATGTGCTCATTGCTATTGCTGAAATCAATCCCCTCCAGCTGAAGCAGGGTTATTGCTGATCCCCTTCTCTTGAGATGATGAGTGGTGGGCTCAGAACCTGCCTAGGTCCACATGAGAGAGGAGAACCAGCTCTGGGGACAGTCCTTCATGCAAGATGGGGCAGATGGAGACCATCCGAAGGAATGACAGTCATAGAATCATAGAATCATAAAGGTTGGAAAAGACCTCAAGGATCAGCAAGTCCAACCCAACACCACCTAACTCACTGAACCATGTCCCTAGAGAATCATAGAATCATTAAGGTTGGAAAAGACCAAGGTCTGCCCAGGACCCAGCGCATCCCTCCACAGATGAGGACAGTAATTCCCTGTGTGGCACCCAACTGCAGGAGAAAGACTGTCAGATCATGTTTATGCTTTGAAGAGATCCTAAAACCAGATCACAAGCAGCAGCATTTGCATTTTTGGCTTCGGTTTGATGCGAAGAACATGCATCCAAGCATATGGTTGGTCACCAAACCTTTCTGAGAGCTCCACAGGCAGGAGGAGGAACAAAGCAGCACGGGATCCGTTAGAAGCAAACGATGGGAGGAAAGCAGCCAGTTGCAGTATTAACAAAGCATCGCTCGCCATCAAAGCTGGATTATTTCCATAGCTAATCAGTTTCAGAGCATAAAGAGATTCTGGAGCAAGCATGAGCGATGACTGAAATTCTGCTCACGCTGTTGTAATGAGAAGGGATATCTGTAATCCTTTCTGGGGCATTACCCTAAAACTCAGAGGCACGGGGACCGGCTGGGACAGATAACAAGTATGAGTCTGAGCAACAATCATCTCTGCAGACCTAAGGATCCTTTTTAATTTTTTTGGTATGATCTACAGTTATTCAAAAGCATGAGTAATCCTCCGAAAGCCATCTCTGCCAGGCAAGACTGAATCTCAGGAATGGGGAGATGCTTGTAAAATCCACACTGAGTACTGGAATCCATCAGCGCCTGTGTAGTTCAGAAATCCTGCCCACACACCTGCCTTAATGTCACCTGGCAGCTTCTGCCATCGGTAACTCAAGCATCTCATCTAAGCCAGCTAGCTAGAGGCTTCCACAGAAGCTAATAAAGATCAACATCTCCTGAAAGAGACCCAACCCAACACCTCCTAGGGCCACATTAATTACCCCATGGACCTGCTTCTCTCTGCAAACACTCTGGAAGGAGCCTTGGGGACAGGCTTGAACTAGGCACCTACAGCAGGTGAGATGAACCCATCCAGGACATCAGGGTTCTGCTCAATAAGTCCGAGTGAACACAGATGCTACCTCCTGGCACAGGATAAGGAAAAAAAATGTGGGCAAGAGGAGAGGCCAAAAACTTGGAGTGAAAACCATTTCCAAACTTTGCTCTTTATAAATCAACAATATCCTAATATATCATTGCTGACTGTATCTCCCTGGCAGCTTTTAATGCCTATTTCTTGCTACTTACATGCTTTTTTCACACATTTGTATTTGAGTCACTTAAATGCTTCCCCTTCTCTCTCATGCCTAAATTTCCTTCTGCACTTCACAGAATTATAGCTATATTCAAACCAGAGGGGCACAAAAAAGAGTGCCAGAATGCACATATAAGGCCAGTTGCTGACGGATTCAAGCTGATTTATTACCCACTGCCAGATTTGGAGGTTCAAAATTATGTTAAAAACAATTTACAGAGACACTTAGAGCCATGAAAGAGAAATCAGGGATGCTCTGCCAAATCTGTGTACCATCATCTATCCTCTGTCAGTCTGATCCCGTCAATCATCTCACTTAATTCGCTGCCTTTATAAAGGCAACTATTATTTTGAGGTTTAAATGCCACATCTCTATAAAATTTATATTCATGTTTCAATCTTTGTCTGGCATGGATAAGTAATTCTAGGAGGACTAGCATGTTAGGAGGATGAGCTTCTCCACTTGTTTTACCAGACCGTGCCATTGTCTTCCATCAGTTTGGCATATGAACCAACTGTAAATAAATTAGATCAGTATATATAATATTTAGAGGAGTGTGAGGTTGGAAGCCACTGCAAATGAAGCAGAGCTACATACCGACCTAGAAAGTGTTTTTCGAGCCAGCCTGGTAGGAGATAATGCATACACACATTAAATAATTGTGACTGGAGGCACCAAGCTGTAACACAAGTGCTGGAAGAGCTCAGCGCTTCCCAGGGCACAGAGATTTCCCTCTCCACTGAAGTTTTGACAGGGAGGGAAGAGGAAGCATCTAATTTTATGCAAACGAGGACTCTGAAATATTTCACTAGTGTTTGTTGTTTCATTACTGTGAAAATATAGCAAAGCATTGTCAAATCCAGACCTCCTAAAATTCGGATTATAAATAGCCTGGTTTCCTGCGCGGTGATGGTTCCTGGGTACCTCCTCGAGGAGCAGGACCCTTGTGCTCAGCGCTCTACAACCCCCAGCAGTTTGTTGCAGGCACAATAGCGCAGATTTGACCCACAGTGACCACAAAGAGGTTCAGGTGAGTGCTGGGCATGGAGTACATACAAGGTAAAGCAATCCTTTCCCTGAAGGTTTTGCAGACTAAAAAAGACAAAGAAGGGAACAGAGAACATGTCCCAAAGGGGCAGTGAATTAGCAGAAAAAAAAACACGTTCAAAACACACCTGCCCCTTAAAAACACAATTCCTCCATTCCCTCAGCTATGTAAGTCTCCATCCACATCGCCCAGAACCGCTTACTTTACCTGACAGTTGTAATAAGTATTTGGTTCCATACTTTTGCCAAACCCTAGATCCGCTTGTAGAGGTGACAGATAAAATGCCAACTGTTTGCAAAGCACTGGATTTGCTCTTCCCATCCAAAAGCCCAAAGCCAAGGTGCAAACAAATATCACCTGGATTTCTTGGCAACACTGGAGCTAGAATATGACATTCTTAATGGGACCCCATATGCTCCGCCATCCCACAAAGCCCAAGATGAGGGCTCGTGTTTATTCCCCGAGGTTTGGTACAAGGGCTCCATTCCAGCTCCTATTGCAATCATGGGAAGGATTTCTAGGCATGCAGAAGGAATTGAAGCAAACCTCGCAAGGATAATGCTGCCATTGTACTCCTGCAGAAGAGGAAAATATACAAGAGTCTGCCAAAGTTTTCCACCTGTTCATTACATCTCGACTAGCTTTGAGAGCTTGCCAGCTATGCATTAACCAACTAGTTGGGATTACTTTGCAATACTGTCTTTGCATCCCTTTGGTTGCTAAAGGGAACAGCTAGAGAAAGTCAAACATGAATTCAGTGCGATTTGGCAAGGCTCTGGCAAGAGCTTAAGGGCACCAATGGAAAGCTGAGCTCAGGGCAATGCACTAGCTAGGGGTTTTTTTATATATTTTATGAGTATTTTGCATGCTCCCCTATAGAAACACAGCATTCATTTTAAAAGGATTCACCTCTTTTGGAAAATCTCCAAACGTTGCACGCTGGCTTTGCAAAGAGCCAGCCCCATTACGGCGCATTGTAAGGAATCACTTTGGCTGGAAGTCCCGCGATTAATCACAAAGCAGTGAGCAAACTGCACGGCCAGATGAGCATTTTTGAAGTAGGTGTTTCATTGCAGCTAAAGCACAGCTGTCTCGGTGGATGGAATTTTTTCCCTCCCCCATTATCCAGAGTGGCTTTGCAGAGTCCTTTGCTGTCCCTGAACGCACAGGCTGGGATGGACCGACCATGTTCAGGACCTGTCAGGGATAAAGGATGAGGAGCAGAGAAATTACAGACTAGCCTTAGGAGTATTTGAACAAGGTTATTATTGAGCTTTCCCCACTTTAAGACTTCTGGGGAAAGCCCTGTAGGAGAAAGATGGTTTTGAGTGGCTGGAAAAGGAGAAGTACCGAATTCTTCTAGATGACAAAGCCCAGGGGAAATCAGCTAACAGGAACCAAGTGGCCTGTGTTTGGCAACCTGAAGGCATGACGCAGGTACTTAATAGCCAGGGAGTTAATGTGCCATGTGCAGAAAATGTCCATAGTGTAACTGAGCCAGCTCTGACCTTTCCCAGCAGGTCAGCAGAGCTCCTCTATGCCAGAGCTTCATCAAGTCATATATAACCGCGGCCGACAGGAGCTCATGATGCGCACTCGTGATTCAGAGGAGACTCTCCTGCAAGGCACTTAGCACAGTTATCGCTCCCATTTGGCAAATGGTCAGGAATTACGCTTGATTTGATGAGGTGCTGGGAGATAAATTTCCTGTCGCCTCTCAAGATAGACGTCGTGGTTGTGCAGCAATCAGTGCCAGCGAGCGGATGCCGGCTGGGGTGCCGGAACCACGTTTTTTCGGCTCGGAGCTGAGCTGAAGGACATTCACCAGGTATTTTACCTGCTAATATCCTGCTGCACAGGGGCCACCCCTGGCTTAGGCTCTCTGTGGGAGCAGCCTGCCCTGGAGTCAGCCTGCGTGGTCTGCAGGGACAGTGCCCTGGGAGCTGCTCTCTGTTTAATCCCAGGAAAATTAATGAAATTCACTGTGTTGGAATGATACCTTGCAGAGAGATTTTTATTTCATCAGTTTTATCCTCATCAGCATTTCCTGCAGACAGATGAATGCGAGATGTCACAGGAACACACTCTATTTATGATCCAAAAAAACACTGCACATGCTAGCAGAAGCCCTGAGTACACAATTCATCTCCGTTCTGCCCCAAGATACCTTACCCAACATCCTGCACTTGGGACCAGCATTTGCAGCTTTTAACCTTTGGCACCTCAGCCGCAATGTTGTGCAGATCTTTCTATCACGATGCTTTAAGGATATGATACTTACTGAGGAATATCCTGCCTATTATTTCTGTGCATTGCTCTTTGTGTATTAAATAATGTAAGTCCATCAGAACAATTTTCAAAAGTCTAAAAGCCAGTGAAACTATTACTGAATTTAATGGAAATAGATAGTTCTGGTATTATTTGTCCTATAGGAAAAATTTTGGATAATAATATTAATTTTTCTTTACTGAAAAACCTGCATAGCACAGCTGATATTCAGCTTTTCCATCAAAAGTCTCTCCTTTGTCTTGCTGTATCTGCCAGCATTGCTGAGTACATCGTCTCCTTCCACAGCATCCACTCTTTTGTGTTCTTACTTATTAAATCAGACATCTCACAGGAAGGCTGCTGTGTCAGATGGACCCAGGATGCTGGGTGAGTGATGGGATGGATGTCATGCTCGGCAAGATGACTAAATTATCTTGTCGGGGACCATAACGGGATAAAGTTGAAGTCACTTCTTAGGGAACACAGGATGCTTCGCAATGCATTTCTGCAGGGCTAAAACTCCTTGTGCAGGGTCTTTGTGCTCTGGGTTTGCACGTCCCTGTGCGAGTCCCCACGCCCCATGGGCAGCAGCACTGCAAGGTGCAGGCTGGAGACACAGGAGGTCTGCACAGGTGATTAAACCCCAGAACTGAGGCAGAAGTACTTTGATATCATGATGGAGCTAGTCTAATACCTCATTGCTGCCACGGGAAGCTCCAGCATCCTCCTTCTGTGCCTGCCCCGGTGCTCCTGAGACCTCCCACTGAGCTGGCTCAGCTCACTAAACCAGCAGAAAACTGTTTTATCCAGTGAAGGGGCTGCTCTGCAGCAGAGGCAGGAGCCTGGGGGCAGCAACAAGGGAAGAGAATGGGGACAGAGGGACAGCAGGATTGTCCCTTTCAGGAACAGTGAGCCCTGAGATCACTTTGACAGTACAGCTCAGCCAAACTCCAGCTACTGCCAGCCCCCTGCCTTTAAATGGATCTCAGTGACCATGTATAATATCCTTTGTGTGCTTGCTGCTAAGTCACATTTGTGCATTTATCTATGCACTAGGGCTTTCCCTGCCAATAATCTATGGTGCTAATTTGCATATGCTATATTGATTATGTCTTTGAAATATAATGAGGGTAATAAAAACAAAAGTCTTGCCTGGAATTTTAAGTGAGTAGTTTATCTGTCTCCCCTGTAACCTGCATGTGCTTTCCTCATTTGGGCAGAGTTAAATCTCCACCATTTAAGGAATCTCCAGACGTAAACGGATCAGCAAGTAACAGCCATTTATTTCCCAGCAGCCGGCCGTTCTTTCTCCCCCACGCCGGTGACAAGCAGTGATTTGTAGCCGGGATTGCACTCTGCTCCGCGGACGTGGTGACGATTTTTTTTTGCCCTCCGGCAATAATGCCAGGACATGTCTAAATGGATCTCTGCTCGCTCCCGGCTGGGAAAGTGCTTGAGCCAATCCTGCAGAAGCCAGCAAAGCCGTCTGACTGCAGACTGACATGTTGAAAAAAAAAAAAAGAATTTATGCAGTAGACATGAATGCATTTTGCTAATGGAGATTATCCTTGAACACGAGTAAAACTGTAGTGTGGGCCAGAGCCTGGGGCTGAGCTGTTCGGGGGAATTCACTCATCATGTGCCTCTTCAAAGCACTTCACCTGGTTACCTCTGCTAGCGCTGATGTATTGCTCTTCATTCGCAAAGAGAATTAGATTTATGAGAGGTGTGCCAGCGACAAATTGGAGACAGGAGAGACAGGACTGGCTGGCCAGGCAGCGGTGTCCAGCCATCATCCGACAGCAAAAGAGTTCAGAGGGTGGAATGAATGAAACCAGCTCAAAACTCAGCTCTGCGGTGTCACAGGCAGGGGAGGGGATGTCCCCCAGTACCGGGGGATGTCCCCCAGTACCGTTCCCTGTCCTGGTGCCTGTCCCTTGCTCTCGCACAGCTCTCGGTGCCCGCTGGAGCATCTGTCACAAGTTGCCAAGGTTTCATTCTGCACTTCTCATGGCAGAGGACTTGCTGATTACTCTCCTCTAATTGAGTTTGGGTAATGAAAGTCACGAAAAATCTCTTTCTTGTCGTACGTTGCCATATATCTCATTAAACCACCAGACTTGTTCTAGACCCCTTTAAAAACAAGAGGCCAGGAAAAAAAAGAAAAAAAAAAAGAGAACAAAAAAAAGAACAATATGCTAATATTTTTCAAACGTTTCCAGAGAAACTGCACAGTGTAATTACAGATGCGTTTGCATTATTTAACCTGCCTACACACCCTCGGGGCTCTGAAGAGACAGTCAGACCAGATCCCAAAGCATTGTTTTGTCACACACCGTTGTGTGGGGGATCAGGTCACTGAAGGGGCCAGAGATTCCAAAAATATTCCCAAATGCAAGTTTTCCTGGGGTAGTCCAAGGTCGCCAGGGTACAAGAGAGTGCCAACACCAAAACCAGACCAGACTGGGACTGCTCCCCAAAGGGATGTCAGATCTAACTATCCCCTTCCTTACCACGTCTCTGTTTCCTTTCACCAGCTCACCTTTTTTAGCATCTTTTCCATCTTTCTGTGCTGGCATTTTACTTGTAGTAACACTATTTACTACAGAAACTCCCATAGCAACTGAAGGAACTCCTTTTTATAAAGAAGAAAAGATCCTACATCTCCCTACAGGCTCTGCTTATGCCCCCAGCCCATCGCAGCCAGCCCAGGAAGGTGTTCCCCCCCACTCAGACCTGCCCTTCCCCTGGCTGGAGCACAGCGGGTATCCGTGTCCAGACAGCGAGCTGCTGGGGCTGCAGGCGCAGGCACAGGCTGGAGCAGGGAAGCTCGGTGCTAAAAGTCGCTCTCGTCTCTCCTTGCACATCCAGAGCTGCTGGAAAATTATTTGCAGCTGAGATCATGGTGGAACCCTGCATCCCAAATTTCTCCTGAGCCTGGCTTCCCAGCTGCAAAGCGGGGATGTAAGACTTATCACTAAGCAGAAATGGTTTTGCACAAGCTTACAGCCTTTGCTTTGAAAGGATCACGTTCAGGGTGTGTTGTGCTGACCTGCTGTAAGGAACTGCAGAGCCAGGACAGTGTTAATGCACAGTGATGCTCCTTCTGGTACCCAGTGCTCCAGCAGGTAGAAAGAAGCAGGAGCAGGAATATTTGAAATTTAACTTTCCCTAATATCAGCCCATTTACTTTATGTCAGGCTGTGTTTATCTTCCACTGCTCACATTTAAATGTCAGAGTATCAGCATGTCTAAATTCCTCTTTTCACAGATGGAAAGTGTCGATTTTTAAACACAAAAGACACCCGGGAATGTGATATACATATTACCCTGGCACAGAGTTTAACCTTTAAAGCCTGGACCTGCTTTAGGATGAAGCCAATCACTTCAATAAAATGATAATTTACTGTTATATAGCTCCTGAATCCTGACAAAACCATATTAATCAGAGAATCACAAAATCACAGAATGGTTTGGGGTGGAAGGGACCTTAAAGCCCACCCAGTGCCACCCCCTGCCATGGGCAGGGACCCCTCCCACCAGCCCAGGTTGCCCAAAGCCTCATCCAGCCTGGCCTTGAACCCCTCCAGGGATGGGGCATCCACAGCTTCTCTGGGCAACCTGGGCCACTGCCTCACCCCCCGCACAGGAAAACATTTCTTCCCAATATCTCATCTCAATCTCCCCTGTTTCTGCTTCAAACTGTTACGCCTTGTCCTGTCACTTATTCCTTTAATGTGAGTAATACCTCCCTCTCTTCTTTAGGAAAATTATGCCTCTCTATTTCACAGTGGGAAAATCTCTCTCGTTTTCACTTAGGGAGCGCTGGAGATATCTCCACCTATAACCACGTCATTAGCTTCTCTAAAGGACAAAACCAAATGGCCAGTTGAGGTCTGATTGCATTACAGGATGGTCTTTGTTCCTCTGTTTATTTTTGTCAGCTGTCTAGGTAATATATTCCAGGAAAGGAGACAGCGGTGCTATCTGGGGGCAAGTTTCACTTAGGTCTGTGCAGGGATTTTGTCTCAGCTCTACGGATACCCTTTGGAGCTCCATACCCAGCCCTGCCACCGCTCTCTGACTTGCCCTTCATTGCAAATTCCTTGCAAAGCTGTATTGAGAAAATGCAGTTCTGCAAGGTGTGGGAAATGGGTTGTTCACATGCAGGAGTGGAAAGAAGGTCTGGGATCAGCCCTAAGATCTTTGCATTATATTGGGTAAATGTCTTCAGAGTCTCTCTCAGCACCATGGCTCCTATCCTGACCACTCCTATGCACCCATCGACCCCAACCCACCCAAGGAAAGGGGGTCACATCCCCCTGTGCTGCTTTTGTAGAGGGCTCTACACTTTTATTTAGGCTGGAGGGAAGCTGAGTCTAGCGAGGCTCGTGCGAACAAGCAGGCGTTGAAGGCAGGACGGGCACAACCCATCCCTTACAGACATACAGGCTACTCCAGGATGCTGCATTTTCCACTGATCCCTGAACAGCATTCCCGTAACCGTTCCTCGACGTCTGCGTGGCACAAGTAACTGCTTAATTACATCACAATGAAATGGCTTCTTGATACCCTTCATTAGAACAAAGCTATTTGGCAGGAAAAGGTGGATAATGGGTAAAATAGCCTACTAATTGCATTACATTTCATCTTCCAGCGCTGAAACCTCCCCCTTATAATGCCAATAACTCTGAGCTAGAGGTTTTGTGGGATGAATGGGACCAGCAGCAGAGAGTATCATACTGCAGAGCAGCCAGTAACTTCGTCATGGTGGTAACAGGAGAAGGGCTGGGGAGGACACATGCCCAGGATGGCACGGTGTCCCCGAAACGCGGTTGTCAGCACAAGTGCAGAGCTCTCCCTGCACGCAGCGGCGGCGGGGGCCAGATGCTAGGTAAGCTGATTTGCTGCGTAATTTTACGGATCGCCTTTAAAATATGGCTGTTGGGCAGCGATAAGCCTACAACTTGATCTGCAAAAGAGAGTTGTTATTTATCTAGATTGATTGGATTATAAAGTCAGGACCTTTAATTAAAGAGTACCGTAATCCAAAATCAAAATAATACAACCTGATGCCCAGCGCATGGAGTGGGTCTTCCTGAAAGCAGCTGGGCTCTGCCTGCCGCCGAAAGTCCATTCACACTGTGAACAGCTTCTGTCCAACTCCATACACCAACTGGATTTTTAATAAAATCGATGATATTGAATTCACCGGCTCACATTTGTGTATGCTCAGCAGATGGCTTTATGAAGAGGTGATAGCAGCAATTCCACAATTTCCAAGCATCCTGTTGGAATGGATGGAAACCCAAACATTCCAGCCCAAAAAGGGGGTGTCTGTTCCCCCCATCCAAGTGCTTTAATGTACGGTGCAGTGGCAGCGGTGTCTATTTGTGTCCCAGCAATGGCTTGTCTGAAGGGTGCAACTTAAAAGAGCAAAATCGACTGTTGCCCGCCGGGAGGGCTCCAGCCCAGCGCAGAGCTGTTTGCTCTGCCCCAACACAGCCCGACTTCACAGGGGGAGGACAGCAAACCCTTGACCCCCTCTGAGCCTCACACTGGGATTTGAAAGCTGGACTGACTGTGTTCACAGCAAAGCAATTCATTGCCTTGCTTTTAAAATGATTAATATCACGTATTTTTTAACCTCTCTTCTCTTTTTTGAGCAGCTGGAATATCTTTTTCTTTCTTTTTT
>NW_010133023.1:15677-18558 GCF_000699245.1 Pterocles gutturalis | reverse complement strand
GGACGGGCGGGAGCATGCGGTGCCCTTGGCTGCGCTGGCAGGAAAAGGTCAGGGACTTTGCTGCGGAGGCGAGAAGCAATCCAGGCTGAGGTCACTACAAGAAGCTTTAGTTTCCCCTGAGCACTGAGCAACGCGAAAAACCAGCAGTGAGTGCTCGCAAAGCCCAGCTGATCCTGGAGGAACAAATAAAGCCCCAAACCTCTTCTGCCAAATGAAGGCTTCCCACAGCCAAGGACTGCAGATGAACCTGCCGCTCTGTGGGGTTGCAATCCTTCCCTCTCCTCCCCTTCTTTTTCTATTTCACTCCCCAGCTCTAAGATTTGTTTGCTTTTCCTTCTATTCTTTTTTTTTTTTTTTTTTTTTTTTTTTTGTGGCGTCTGGTTTTTTCAGGTTCAGACAGGGAGCGTGCTGCCTTCCAAATGCTAAACTGGATTTACTGGATCAGCTCCTGCACCGGCTGCTCGGCCTCGCACAGGCTGGGGGTCAGGGGAGTTATTCATTCACAGACTCCCCCGTTTGCTCACTGCAAAGGGGCTGGAGCCATCAGCAGATTCCTTGGGATCCTGCAGCCCCACAACAGCGTGCATTCCTGTAGGCAAGAAATCAATCTACATCTTTTGATATCTCTGGTTATCAAACGAAAAAGAAACACGCGCCACATTATAGACATCTACACACGCCAAGGGAAAAAAATGCCATGTGTGTGAGATGCTCCAGCCTTGCCAGCAGCAGGGTGCCAGCTCTGAGACTCGTGCCCGTGGTCCAGGTGACCACAGCATTGCCAGGCACAGAGCTGAGCCCTTGGCCACGTGTGACACCCTGCGAGGCAGCGCTCCCACCCAGGGGTCCGTGGGGGACCGGGGGCAAAGCATTCAACGTTTTAAGCTGCAGTGATGGTGCTAAGGCAATCCAAGCAGAAGGATAAACCTGGCTGTGCCGGCTTGGAAAAAATCAGTTTTCCTAATCCCCTGCAACCTGCAGCATGGCCATGCAGCACAGCAGCCGCCTTCAGCCCCCGTGTGCTCCCCAGGACTTGGAAACGGGCCACGAGTGATCAAGTGTCCCAAGCTGCGGCTGAGCCACCAGCCCGAGGAGATATGGCCAAGCGGCAAAGACGGTTACTCCAGCAGCACAAAGGGCCAGCATTTCCCTGCAGAGATCATACGCCTCGGAAATCACGCACAGAGGATGCCTTTGCTGGTACATCATCTCGACAAAGGGAACATGAACGCAGGGATGTTTCCTTCCACATCCAGATGGAGCGGTGCCTGGCCATCACCAGCCCTTGCTGGGCATCGCCAGCTTTGAACCTGCTCCACCACAAGGGGATGTGCCAGGTCCAGCCCCGGTTTAAGGAGATGCCTGGAGCTGCACTGGTTTGTGGAGTAAACCATTCCCTGGGGTTTGGGGAATCACCAGAAACCCTTTGAATCACATGGCTGATGTCAGTTTGATTACAGCTTATTAGTGCTGGCAAAGCCCGAAAACGATGCAGCTTTACACTGCTTCTCCTCCTCTACAGGAGAGGGATTAGATACCCTCAAATGTGTCTTTGGAGAATAAAATTCTTCAGCATTTCTAACTTACGCCATTGCTAGGAAACACTGGCAAATAACTATCTTCTCATAGCTGCAAATAGGCATACTCTTGTGGAACGCAGATTTTTCTGAAGATGAAACAGTTTCAGATGTAGTCTTTGGGCTTTCAAGTTGCTGCGATGGACAATATCCCCTGGAGACAACAGAAGGAGTTTCTGTGCAGCTGGAATTTGGCTTTAACATGAGCTTTATTCTGAAAGAAGATGGATTTTATTGCTGTACAATCCAAAGCATTAGAGCTGATCTATTCTTATAAAGTTATGAATAAAGAAGCCCCACCTATGGCAACTTCTGGCCTCTTGAAGGCACTCAGCAGGTGAAGGTCCAGATACCTTCGGATGAAATCAGCGGCTTTGTGATTTCTACTCATGCTTTGAAGAATGGTGGAAATGACGGAAATGGGATGCCCTGGAGATGCGGGTGGGTGGCGGGAGGTTGGCTCAGCTCGGACCAGCAGTCCCGCAGCCCCAGCACTCACAGCTAGCAGAGCCAAACCTTCAAAGGACACCCAGGGTTTTTGCAAAAGCAGGGTTTACCTGCAACATTTTCTGCTTCCGTTGGGCCCCAAATCGTAGATGACTTTACTGACTGAGAAGTGTTTCGGTTTCAGTAAACTCACATCTATGTTGGCTGCTCATCTGCTCTTGATATGCAAATTCCTATTAGAAAAATATACCGTCACATGCTTAGTTAACAACAAAAATTGGGATTTTTGACTCTGTCCTCAGTCTAAACAGATTGTTAAATATCATCTTTTATTTTTATATTTCTAGTATTACTTCTGTGGCAATGTGAATCAACTGGTTATAAATAAAGATGGAAATTGGAAGTGTAATTTTAACCATCAGAGGTGTGCAGGTCAGGAACAGCCTTTTAATGTGATTAATGAAGCACAAATATAGCTAGTTTGAAGATGGAAGCTGACAAATATAAAAGTTATGTGACATACTTACAGAGCATCATGGGAGTGTCCTTTCAAGCTGGTGCTGCTTTGTAATCCATAAAAATATAATTTGTGTAATATGTTCAGGGAAGCCACTTGTTATGGCTTTTTTTTGAAGGGAATTCTGCACAAGAATTCTGCTGTGCTTCTTCCTGAGCCACCCAAAACTCGTGAGAATTAATGCTTTGGGGTTTGACTGAAGATGGACCAAGTCTGGATAATATGAGCTGACTTGGGCACCTTTTGAAAATCTATTTGTCTATTAGTAATCCTCAGGCAACAGGTTCTGGCCAGAGAGCTAATCCCTAATAAGGATTTAAGGTTGCAAACGGAGTCGGTG
>NW_010133023.1:0-15661 GCF_000699245.1 Pterocles gutturalis | reverse complement strand
TCGGTGTTATTTGTCAGCACAGAGATTTTTCTTGAGAGAGATACTGAGGTGTAGAAGGATGTAATAATATTTTGGATTTGCTATAAAATTTTTGAAAGCTTTACTTTGCCCATGAGTATCCATAGTATATGGACGGATTATAGCCAGGAGCACAAGACGTGAAATTTGTCTGTGTCTCCTGAACACCTTCAGACCTCTCCCCAGCCACAGAGGGTGTTGCAGGAAAAACCACCTCTCCTCTGGAGCTGTTGGTAGTGACAGTGCCTGCAAATGCAAAGGGTTAAAAAAAAAAATTGTGGAGGATAGGTGGTAGGGGGAAGAAAAAGTGCAGCAGGCAGGATTTGGTTCCTAGTTTGAGATCCAAAGATGTGGTGCTGAGCATCCAATAAAAAAGAGTCTAAAGAGTTAAAAACCCCTTCTTTCTCACATGCATCTGATAAATAAAATAAAATTTCCAACTCGGAGATGGTTCAAGACCATTTTCCAATAAGAAATAAACCCAGAGCTTAGAAAATGCACACACACAAAGCAGATGAAACTTAAAAGCAATTTCCCAGCACAGTAGTTTTTAAAAAAATGTGACCTTTAAAGAAAGCCAGTGAGAGTTCATTTGCGGTAAAAAAATAAATATAAAAAAATCAGCTGGGTTAATCCAAAAAGCCCTACCTCCCAGGCACTCTTCTGCCGTAGTTTAGTACTCTTTTTAATAGGTGTTTCAGCATTAGGATTTAAAAATTCATTTTCTTTTAGTGCTGGAATAAATGGCAGTCAAGGGCTGAAACATCCTCTCCTTTCCCATCCTCCTCTCTGGATGGAGCATAGCCAGAGGTAGCAGCTGCTCCCTGTCCTTTCCCTTGCACATCCCTTTCATCCAGATGAAGTTTAAAGCTCTCATTGGCATCCAGGTGGTAAAAGGGAAGAGGTGGAACATCTCCCTCTTTTCACTCTCCCAAAGGTCAGCTCTGGAGCTGAGAAAAGTGCGTTAATTCTGTCCAGGACTTTTTTAATTGGGAAAAAAAAAAAAAAAAAAAAAAGCCTTTGCCAGATTTTTGTTAACCTAGAGCTTTGCTGCATACATGTCAGCGCCAGCAGATGTTGGAGTGCTGCAGAAAGAGGTTTTCTTCCTGGGCAGAGTGAACCTTTTGCTCAACCCCTTCAGGAAACCCACCCCTGGTGCTCACACGCATCAGGCATTGATGTGTTTCACGGTCCTTTAACCAGTGGGATAAAGAAAAAGTAAACCACAGACATTTGGCACAGACTGTTGAGATACTCGTAGCCATGAAGGTCTCTGTCCCCTGCTCTGCGGGGGAGCCCGGCTGTCCTGGGGTGAGCATCGCATCCTCCCCAGGACCAGAGCAAGAACATTCCTCTCCCGTGAGAAAATATTACCAGGATGGAGCAAAGCTGTTGTAAAATGACTGCTTGCAAAGCCTGTGAGGCAGCGGTCAGTCTGTCCGCCTCCTTCCTGGCATAAAGCACATTGGTGTTTAAAAGGACAATGGTTAAATTAAAATACCAGGCTGAACAATTAAGCTGTTATCTTTACAAGTAATACCCAGGATGTCCTTGCCTTGAAAAGATCAAGAGAGAATGATATGTCTTTATTTTTTTTCAATCTTGTCAATTCACTCAGCTTGAGGTTCTTCACATAAAGCATCAGCTGCTGGAGGCACGTCATGTGGTGATGGGCTTGCCATTAAAAAATAACCGAGTGGTGAAAAATAAAACAAAAGCTCCAGGTGAGGGTCTGAGTTGGGAATAAGGCTCCTGGGCATCACCTGCTGGCATCCCTGGAAGTGAGGTCTGAAAAACCAGAGTAAAATGAAATCATCCTGGCGTGGTCCAAGGAATTACAGCAGTGAAAACCCAGCACCGCCAGGCACTGGCACACCTACACAGAGAGCACAGGCTCCCCCTGAGAGCCCACGGGCACAGCAGCTTGCGCAGTCCTTCTATACGATCATCCTTGGTGCCCGTTACAAGTTTTATTAATTTTAAAAGCTGTCTGATCTCTTCCAGTTAAGCTTTAATTACTGTTCTTCATTTCCAACCCATAAAGATCAAAACCAGTCTGGAGGAAGAGGCTTTTCATTCCTTACCAACCCTGCCCCCTGTCTTCACCAGGGATTATACGTCTTCCCTTCGCACATCCAGGAGATCAGTAGGCATCAAGCAGCAGTCAGCCAGCAGCATCTACAGAGCCGTATCCCCATCGCCCGCGGCAGGATGCCAAGCGCAGTAAATACGACTGTAAGGTTGTGCAGTTGGTCTTTTGAGCTTTTACAGTTTCTAGCTGGAGGGGAAAAAAAAAAAAAAAAAAAAAAAGAGACCAGCTGGTGCAATTACTCTTGCTTTCAATTGCCAGTTATGCAACAGGCAGGTACGTGGATACGCTTTACACCCTTCCTATCTGGTATCAAGGCCAGCGTCACCTTCATCTTAAACCAGCAAGAAATAGCCAAAGATGTCACAGGTGGGCGAGCTCACTGGTTGCTTCATTTGAAACGCAGAATTGCTTTTAAAGGCTCTGATTTCTTCTTCCACCAGTGCCCAGCGGCTCTGACATTGGGCTTTCTCCTTGCGTTTTGTTACAACCACCCATATGTTTGGCAGCTCTACAGAAGGTGACCGCAGTGTCTCACCAAGAGCCACGCGTGACAACTCGCCCACGCACAACATGACTGTCACTCCTGCGCGTGCCGGAGGTGAGCTGGCATTCAGCTTGTCGACCTGACCTGCCAAGCTGATCTTCAGCTCTGGCTGCGGTGGGTAAAGCCTGAGGATTAAAACTAAATCTAACAACTTCCCAAATTCCTAAGCAAGCCACTTGCTGTCCAAGGGGTTGGAGAACTGCGGTGCTGCTGTCCTTCTCCAGCACCAGTTCTGAATGGATGGTCCCACCAGCTCTCCCAGTACTTTGCGACAATTGAATGGATGGTCCCACCAGCTCTCCCAGTACCTCCCGACGACATGGCTACCATACCAAAGGAACAGTTCCTATCATCTGCATACATGAAACTGGGGAATAGGATTTTTAATTGCAAGAGGTCCAATTTACACTGATCTCCATGAGAGTGAGCAACTTTTAAGTCTGATCCATGCTGCCCTTCCTAAGAATGAAAAGATATTTCCTATAATGGGATATAACTGGGGATGCTGGGGCCTCTTATGTCACACTTTCAACATGAAAGGATCCCTGCTGGAGGACCAACGGGTATCCATCACCCCTTCATCTTCCTTGCTAAGCTTGGAAAGTAAAATATGAACAGCGAGACGCTGTTATTCTCAAGTGTGATTTCTCCCGTGGCTTGCCTGGGATTCAGAAATCTTTCGCTCTGTTCTCCAGCTGCCGCAAGATCTCTTGACAAGGAGTCACAACTCTTTTCTCTAGGTTTCGCCTCAGTCCATCAACAACTGCAATAAAGAGAAAAACAAACAAGCTGAGAAGTGTGCTGAGCAAATGCGGGGGAAATATTTTTTACAGAAAGTCTAAGCAGTTTTGCAGAGCTCTTTTCAAGTGCATTTACTGAAATTTCCCCAGAGCCTTCCTAATGTAAGTACCGTCAGAAAGATCCTATGAGAAACAGCTCCTGCTGAGCGATAGTCCACAGCTTTATTAGCAGAGATCAAAGAGAATAAAACAATGACTGTAATTTCTAAGGAACAGTCTTTCCAGGGGCACAGGAGATGAAGGCTATGAAAATAGGTCCGTGTGTGCTTAAGTAATAGGGAGGCATTCCGGTCTTCAATTTTTTTGCTGGCAGAGGGAGTCACCTCCTATTCTGGGACATACTAATGCAAATACGAAGTCACTTTTTTTTTTGGCTTCCATAAAGCGCCTGCAGTGGTAAAGCTGCGTGCATGGGATGACTGTGTGACTCCTTGGCTCCTACGATGCTCTAGAGGATGCTGGACACAGACTGCAGGACTCGGGTACCTCCCGGTCCAGTGGGGGACAGGCCACCTTCACCCTCGCGTGTCCCTGCATCAGGGCTGATTCAGTCCTGTGCTCATTTTTTAGGGTCCCAAGAGACAAATCTTGATGAAGCAAATGCTGCCACCATTGCATTTGCAGGTGGGCATCCAGGGTGGACATGTGCTCTGGAAGTCAGGCTGTGTCACCCGCCCTAGATACACAGGGGACAATCCTTGGACTCGTCCTGCTCATCTCAAAGGCTGCAATGACCCTACAGCTGGTCTGTGTATGGCAGCTTCTCTCCAGCTTATTATTGTCCTTTATCCTATTGCTTTGTAACATGTGATTTAGGGATGATTCATCCCTTCGATTCGAGCCTGGACTTGGCCATTATCCTGCATTTCAGCCAGATATTATTAGGAATGTTGATGTGTCTACACAGGGACATATTCTGCAAAATTAATCTAAATAACTTTTAAAATGAATGAGCATATATAAAATATTTCTTTGGACCAAAAATGGATTTAATTTAGTTTATCTTAATGCATTTTGGAGACAAATCACAACAAAGCAAACAAAGGTCTCTGCAATCTGTCCACGTAGAAGCAAATGCAGCTGAATGGATCCACTTTAAATTCCAGCCTTCAGCTAGTCCAGGTGAATTTTCCCAATCTTCCCATGTAAGCAAGGCCTAAATTAAAAAATAATAATTAAAAAACCTTAAATCTTTCTCTTGCCTTAGGAAATAAAGAAAAGGACTGTTCAAATAACTCAGGTTTCCTGAAGAGACATGGGTGCGAGGACAGAGGCACCGCAGACCGCCTGGGAGACGGGCAGCATCGCATCCCAGCTGGAAAATGGAGGGGGCACATGTGGGACATTCCCCCGTGGGGCTCAGCCAGTTACAGGAGCAATATTGGGAAGATGAAACAAATCTGACAGCAGCAGGGACTGAAGGGAAACAGCAAATTAACTACCAGCACTAATGAGGGGAGAAACCTGCCAAAGCCTCTTGCTACGAAATGGGTCCCCGTGTATAGTCACGGCCCCGGGAAAAGTGTTAATTTGGCACATGTCCACTCATTTGAGAAAATCTTATAATGAAATTCTGGCTGGCCGTCATGGGCATTGCTTAGAGAAGCTCATCTCTGCTAGAAGAGTGAAGGCGCTTCAGAGAGCTGCTGCTGTCGGCACAGCGGGTGAGCAGACCCGGGACGCGGACCCGGCAGGGCTGAGGATGCTCTTCAGCAGCACGTGTCCTGCAGAGAAGGAGCCTTTAGTGTCTTCAGGAAATAAGCAGAGGAGACAAACATTTTAAGATATCACCTACATACTGTAAAAGGCACTGATCCTTTGTTAAAGATGGGAGAGACTGATGTAATCAAGAAGAGAGAAAACTTTTTTATCAGAATGTTTTTTCATGTAATTGCTGTTACACAGTTTGGAAGCAAAAATTGCACGGGAATTGCTGAACAAATGTAATTTTCATAGAAGAACCAAGAGAAAAAAAGCAGAATTTATTTTATGGATGGTTAGCTAAAAACACCCATGCCCACTATCAATAAGCAAAGATCTCAAAATCACATACAGTATAGTTTTCTCAGGAATTCGAGCTTGCTTTTTGCTTTGTTTTCAATTAATTTCCATTAAATGTTAATTTCCTTTGTATTACCATTTATTGAGTAGTTCTTATGTGGTTTTCTGTAGGGACAAGAGTCTCTCTCAAACATTTCCAGACAAAAAATCCATTATTTAGTTGAATGGACTGAAAAACAAAACCTCCCCGCCATGGCCAGGGCCACACAGCAGTGCAGGAACTGGGCTGGGAGCGGATCCAAGCCGCGGCTCCTGGTCTCTGCTCTCCTTGCTAGGACAGACTCTTCGCTTGGAGGCAAAAGGGGAAATGAAAGTGATTGTAGGACACTCTCCAGGGCACAATCACAAGCTAAATAGGCTTTGTTTACTTAGACGGCTTTCTAAAAGTCAAACCATTGATAATGGGGGATCTTAGTATCAGGCTGTTGTCTGGGATAACCACAGCCGGCTCGCTGGGGACGGCTCTTGGAGGGCGCACAGCCGGCTGGATTTACGCTGATACTCCGGCAGTCGAGATCAGAAGCAGTTTTGGACTCAGTCCTAGGAAACGAGCCAGGTATGATAAATAAGATATATTCTGGGGAATACGGACGGCCAGTGAATTACAGAGGCAGGTTTGGGATCAGGGCTGTCTTGCCTCTCCCCGTTCCCACTGGGAACACAGCCCAGTGTTGTCCAGATGGCTTTGGAAATCGCCAAGGAGCACACTGGCCTCCCCAGAGCATCCAAGACCGTCCACAGCAGCTTTCCAAGCTGCCAAGCCAAGTCAAGACGGAGCTGATGGGTGTCGTTAGCAGACAGAGGGAAGCAAATCACATCATTCTGGGTTAGCTCATACACGCATGACTCGTCGTTTGAAAAGAGACCTTGAGCTTTGCTGAACCCGATGTACTCGTCTTTAATTTTCACTTTCCCAGCAGAGCTACACCCACATTTCTCCAAAGGATTACAGTGAGGTTGGTCCAGGCGTTTTGTTGAATAACTTCACTTCTCGTTGCCCCTGCTTCAGAGCATCTGAGAGAATGAGCTGATCTGGAAACACATCGCTTTTTGTTTGCTCTTTCCTAAGGGAACATTATATTCTTAATGTTTTGTCAGAAGTATCTGGAAGTTATGGAAAATGTTCACCATCTCCTGCATTCTGGGCTTCTAGAACCAAAGTTTTATCACCCAAAACAATGTGCCAGAAAGTCAACTGCTGGTGTCAGACAGGAAACAGGGAGCGGAGACAGGGCTGGCAATTCAGGGGACCGATCAAGCATCAAGAATAATAATAGAAAGATATAATGAACAAATGATTCATGAGAAAAGAAATAAGCTGAAATGTCCTGATGCTGCTAAGCAAATATTTACCAACGACTAATAGCTTTGCAGAAGATCTGTTAATGCCAGATTTGCTAATAATAAGAAGAGAGTAATAGATATTATGAATATTCCTCAAACTTACAAACTTGAATAATCCTAAAACAAGGACATTGCTTTTCCATTTTCCTTGTAGTTTATGAAGATAAACTCAATGGCTGAGATCAGAAGAATCTTAGCAGAGAAACACACTCCAGAAATTTTAAGTTGTTGCCATTAAACCCCAAACACACATCAATTTTAACTGTATATTGAACCCCACCCTTCCGCACCTCCCAGACAGGGGTCCGATGGAGCTGGAGCTTGGCCACCCAGATATAATCAGCCACCTACAAAAGATGGGGGGAAAAAAAAAAGCTTTTAGTGCTGATCAGTCAAAAATCTGATATAAATGTCATTTTTATTAAAGCTCCTACCATATCCCTGGTGATTTTCATCCTAAACACCTCCCAGCAGGTGAAATGTGCACTGAAGTGATAGATCAGTAACTCTCAGGTTCCTAAACGGAAACCCGCTTTGTGGATTTTTCCTGTGTATTTAAGAAAATTACTTTCAGATCCCTCTTCACATATTCAGGCTTTTAATTTCTAATTCCCCATCACTCATCTCTCTGCCTGAGCCTGGTTTTCCTGAGAACATTTGAGGGCTTCATCCTCCAAACTTGGAAGCTTTATGGAGCTTAATTTCTTCTGGTTTTTGTTGTTGTTGTTGTTGGTTTTGGTTTTGGTTTTGGTTTTCAGAAAAGGAGAATAAAAGCAACAGTAGAAGGGTTGAACTGTGAGGGTTGCTGTTTTGGTTAGACAGTCTAAGTGTGGAATTCAGGAAAAAGCCCTGACTATAACCTGAAACTGAGATTATCTGTGCAAGTACTTAGCGCCGCTGTCCCTGCCACGTCCCTGCCACCATGGCACGAGCCACACTCTCGTGTGACCCTGA
This sequence comes from Pterocles gutturalis, assembly GCF_000699245.1. Classification (NCBI taxonomy): domain Eukaryota; kingdom Metazoa; phylum Chordata; class Aves; order Pterocliformes; family Pteroclidae; genus Pterocles; species Pterocles gutturalis. The sequence continues at coordinate 7,848 of NW_010133023.1, read as the reverse complement.
GCGGTCGCTTGCCATCACCCAGCTCAGCTGCCCTCTGCTCAAACCTGCCCATTCACAGTGGCTTCGAGCACTGAACATTTCTGATAGGAAATGAAGTCTTGGCAAAGTGGCAGCTCAGCAAAAGCCGTTTCCAAGGGACTCCCTGCAAGGTGCTGCAGGAGGCAAGGACTTGCACGCTGCAGATTATCAGCTTTCTCTCCTGCTGGCTAATTCCCTGGGATGAAGTGAGATTCTCAGACCATATTGTGCTTTTGATTAGCACTGCCAGAGATATGGAAAGCAGCAACATGCCCAGGCTCCGGCAGCGGATCGCAAAGACACAAATCCAGAGAAACTATCTGCAGCAAGAGGGGTTCTGCCCAGCACATGGACTGGTTTGCACTGGTGGGAGCAGCGACTGCTTTAGGAGTGCTTTCAGGAGAAATTCTCCAATGGAAAAGCAATGGAAATGGAAAAGACTTTCGAAGACTATCATGGACTGAAATTCCCACCTACCCAAGTCATTGCTTGTGAAGATTTTTGTTCTTCGTTCCCCAGTCTGAAGACAATGTGAACAGCACGGAGAGCAACCTCAGCTCAGGTTTCAAAAGGAAATCAAATATTTTTCTACTTACATTTGCAAAGACCTGCAGGCTTGGGCTTTTATACATTTTACATATCTGCACATTTTATATCTTGCAAAAAAAAAGTAGCAAAAAAAAATAAATCACTTCTTAAATATTCTGCCTTCATGGGGCAAAACTTGACACATCATTGGGGCTTCAGGGAATTTATCTTCAGTGCTGATGCGGTGGATGAGGAACATTTCTTATTTACTAACAAATGATTTATACCAGGTTTAGACATGCTGAGAAAAACAACTAAACCTTTAGCATCATCTCCCTGACTGTTTTACCTGGATCTGATGTAGTTTTACTACTGGACCCTGCCAGGATCAGACCATGGAGCTATCAAGGAGATGACAGGGGGCTGTGGAGGAAATACAGAAAGACCCAAGAGGGAAATTATTTAGCTAAAATACAAAGTCCTCTGCTAATTTATGCAAGTATTTATGCACAATGTATGCTGATGTCTCCCATGATGTTGATATAGATTCTATCCATCCAGCATGGATCCCAGGCGCTGGCTGGCTGCACGGAGCCCATAAGGAGGGCGGATGGTCCCGATGGGGCTCTGCCAGAACAAGGATCTTCCCAGGATGTCTCAGCACAGGATCAAGGTCCTGGTTTGTACCAGATAAAATCCTAATCAGGCCTGAGCTTGTTCAAACAAAATCCCTGCTTTCTGCTCTGCCTGCAGATGGACGTTTTGGCTGCAGAAAGAGAATGGAGCTGAAGAGGAGACTTTGTTTTCAACTACAAAGTTGGAAAAAAGCTGGGAAAATGAAGCTAACGAAAACTGATGGGCTATCGTTCCAAACCACAGCAAACCTCTGGGCTCCACGCAGAGCAAGAAGCAGCCTTGGGTGATAAATGGATTGTTTTCTTGTTAGCTGTGGAATTTGTTAGTGCTGTAAAACTTCTGTCCGTGCTAAGGACTCCTCCTGTTATTCTCTTGAACCAAGAGAATAATAAAAAGCTTCTCTGGAAACTCTTTACATCTCCGTTTTAAACAGATGGCTGCTGAACTCTGTAAGGTCAGCAGTGCACTGTCTCATTCTCACCACGTGGCTTTTTTAAGCAAAACAAATTAGAAAAAGGGAAAAAAAAAACCCAACAAAAAAACCCCACCAACAAAAAAACAGCCCAAGATTTTCTTTCTGCGGAAGAGCTAGGTGCCACCGCAGACGGATTTCAATTTTGAAGAATCACAGGACACAATTCCCAGCGCTTCCCTGCCTGATGGCAATTGTTGGAAAGCAAAAATAAATGTGTGTGACTCATCGTTCACGCAGGTCTAGGGGACAGAGAACCATATCCTTCACGTGGGAAGGCAGTTTGGTGAAGGAGACTCAACAAACTCAAAAGACTTAATCGTGATTCAGCGCTGTGCTCCCACTCCCATGCGCTCACTAGTGGGACAGAGCACCATATCCTTCACGTGGGAAGGCAGTTTGGTGAAGGAGACTCAACAAACTCAAAAGAATCATGATTCAGCGCCGTGCTCCCACTCCCATGCACTCACCAGTGGGACCTGTGCTCATGTGCCAGGTGTTGGATTTGGAGGGAAGACATACTCCAAAAACAGACATCAAGATCATGTTTGGATGAGCATAAGGGAATCTAATAAGACAAAAGAATATCAAAAGTAAATAGCTAAGTGGAGTTTGAAAGTCAAAAGCTGAGAAGTTTTTAAAGAGAGGATATCTTGTCGTGTTATAAGCATGAGATCAGATTTTCTGCTGGTAAACGTCAGTGTAATTTCATTTACCTACTGGAGCTAAACCAGTTTATTCCAGTAAAGGTCTGAACAACCAGACTGAGTTCCCTCATCGCCCAGCCTGGTGTTACAGGAGGGCAGCAGATCCCAGATGCCGCAAGTCGGGTACCTGCTGCCTGAGAGGATCCGGCAGCTCTGCCTGGGGATGGAGCAGAGGAGGACTTTAGCTAATTATCCTCAACCTCCAAGTGTCCCTACGATGCACGTTGTCACTTTGACATCCTGCTGGGGTGTAAGCAGAAATGTCCTCGCTTTTCTCATCACCACACGGTCCTGGCTTGCCGCTGCCGGGAAGACGGAGACATCAGGGGGTCATGTAGGTGAGACAATATCTGCCTGCCATCCCCTCTCCCTTTTGGCCCAGACTTGCTGTTCTCCGTCTAACTCCAGTCTCCTCACCCGTGTCTGGTTTTAATCAAACCTGTCAGCATGGAGACCCTGACCTTCTGAAAAGCCTCCAGTCCCTGCACGATAATTAAAATGATTTGTCTAATGCTGCCCCATCAAGATGGATTTCAGGAAGGAGAAAGTGCAAACTCCCGGAGCTGGTGGAAAATGCAAATAAACACGGCGTCAATCTGGCACAGATAGCTGTCACTCAAACTGATCTCACCCGCTGGAAGGATCTCCTCAAACACAGTCTGCCTCCGAGACACCAGGCTGGGAAACAAAGCTTTAAATGGTGTTTTCATCCATGCTGAAATAGCTCAATTTATGTTTTGTTCTGTTTGTGAAATAACTGCTTTTTAAAAAGAGATGCTAATACTGCTACAAATAATTAATGGTATCTGAGTCTATCAAATTCTAGGAAGGGGTGATTAGATTCAAAACAGCAGAGACGTTTCTAATCGCAGTGATATGAGACAATATGAAAACAATGCCTATGTTCTTAGATAACCTTTGCTCTCAGTGTTTTGCTGAACATCAGCGCTCCTGAGGCTAGCATATGTTTATTTCTTAAGCTGAAATGTAACGTTTTGCCCATATGTTGATATTAAAACAAAAATTTCACTTCCGAACTCTTTAATCTTTTTACTCATGTGTCCTGTTGCTCTCAGGCAGGGATTGTGAGTACCAGACACTGCCTTATGTAAAATAATTGATTGTATTTTCTCTCCTCTGAACTAATCCACCACATTTTCTCCCTATCTATCATCTCGATGAATGCACTGTGTTTTCTACCTATCACCCTGCTAAGGTACTCATCACCAGGGTATGCAGCCAGCAGATAAAAAGTATAATGATGCTACATTAAATAAAGAAAATCAATGTTCCACTCTCAGTAAAAACTGAGCCAAATTCTAACAAGTGGATCACCATGAGGAGAATCTGGCCCTCTGTTCCAAGCAGAGGGCTGTTCTGAAGCAGCTCTCCCAGCCCATAGTATTCATAGGCCCTTCCTTGTGATGCCATATGGCCTGGGAAAGTTGCAGTTCATCTCCTGTCCTCCCTCTGCCCCAGCCCTCCTCGTCGGAGCTCGCACAACCCTCCTTGCCAATGCCCAATCTAAGCCCAAGATTTCTTGTCCTGGACATGGAGAACCAGGTGCTGCACTCAGGTGAACCAAGAGAAGACATGGAAGCCACGAGATTTAAGAGACTGGCATCAAGCTTCTGTGTTTTTCATGGCTTGGACCTGGCCAGTATTGGGTAGCAAGTTTTCTCTGTGGTCAGAGTCTGGGTTAGAAGCTGCACTTCAGAGAGACAGAGCTCCAAGGGCTATTAAATGACTCAGAACACTAGATCATTCAAACAGCAGCAAATATGACAAAATTACATAAATTAAACAGGTTTTGTGAGTATCTGCGTGATTCATAGAGGTAAGAAAAGCAAATCAGAATCCTCAGATGGAAAACAGTGCGCCAGTGTTGTGGTTTGACCCAGTTAGCAGCAGCAAACACCATGCAGCCACTCGCCCACCTTCCTCCCTCCCAGATATTGGGGAGAGAATTAAAGGGGTAAAGGGAAAAGAGACTTGTGGGCTGAGATAAGAACAATTTAATAACTGAACTACAATAAAATTGAAATTAATAATGATAATAAGTCCAAGCTGCAGGACTGGGATCTAGGATCCAAAATGCAGTGAAAGCAACCCCTGGCTGCTTCGCAGACAATTCATCGTGAGAATGTCCATTGCAAACAAAAAAAAGGGAGATCAATTTTTTCAGCAAGCCTGTCCTGAAGAATGGGCAGCACAGGCCAATGCTCCTCTAATGTACCATATAAACTTTAACGTACTACCACTCCATTCCAGCTATGTTTTTTCCTCTCATTGCAAAATGCTGAATTACAGTTCCATGCTGGATGGCATTTCCTGCCTGTGTGACTGATTGCCTGCCTTTGTGCATGGCTGGATATTTGTTAGCACTGAGCACTTCAAAGCCTAACAGCCAGTCCAGCCTCCCAGGAAAGTGGTTCATCTCTCTTTGCCCACCCCACTACGTTAGTTGAGAGAGAGGAAACATCTTCTAGCACTTCACAACCGAGATATGAAAAGTGACTGCGCTGCTTTTGATGCAGAGGCACCACATCTCCCTGCTAGCCAACACATCCAGATATTTTCTCAGTGGAAATTGGGACAGAGCTGGGAGGGGAAGGGAAATAAATTATATTTATGCCAGGTGATCAGTCTGTGGCCCTTTTGCAGTATATCTCTTTATAATCAGCCAACTATAGAAGGTTTATTATGTGCTCTCCATTCTCAGCAATACATTAAACATGAGAACAAAGCTCCTTCTTCCAAGAAAATATATGGCAGGTGGTCTTGCTGGTCTTGCTTCTATTTCTCTGCTGATGGGAGAACATTGAATTAGTAATTATGCTTATTAATTCCAAGAAAGCAGCTATGCTATAGCTGCTCTGTGCTGAGATTTTGTTAAGCTTAGATGAACAAAGTAAGTTGGGTTCCTCCCTTCAGCAGCTCCCTGTGGGCAGCCCCCAAAGCATCAACAGCTTGAAAAGCAAATTTTCAGAATACTACAGCATGTGCTGGCCTCTGCTTGGAGTGCTGTTTGCATAGAAGTGGGTCACATTTTCAAGCTTTTGATTGCCTTTACAAGGAGAAGGAATACATTAAAGGACCCAGACCTTTCTGGAGAAAGTGTTTCCAGTATTTCAGTGCTGTGGTCAAGACACGAACCTCCCAGCTGCTGGGGTGGGAGAGGAAACCCTTCCCTTCTCCAGGCACAAGACCCATACTACTCCACCGAGCAGTTTCCAGTCTGCAACACAGACAGCAGCATGGAAGGATTTAGGTGCAAACATAGAGACTGGATCCAGATGACAACATTGCCTTGGCCACTCATGCAACCTTAAAGAAATCAAACCAAAGAAAGAAGGCAAAAAGAAGCAGCAGCAGCAAGCCAAAAAGCTCCCAGGGCACCTGACATAAACAGGAGCATTTGCTGTGGGAAGGGGAACTAGTTTCCTGCAAAAAGGATTCTAGCCATGAGAAATCTTACATCTATTGCATGTCAAAAGATTTGAGCTGGAAAACATTTCTGTTCTTTTCTTCCAGTGTGTTTTGTCATCTTGTGCTCCGGGAACATCTTGAATAGCTGTTAATAATTTATATCTTACAGTGGCATATTAAATCACTTGGCTGGCAGAATGGCTTTGAAACACAGGGTCCTTGGGTCTGCCCTGGATAATCAAGGGAACTCCTGAGTCTTCCAGGAGCTAGTAGGTTTTGCTTTTATTTCTTGCAACAATGCGATGTGAAGCCTGTTAGGACACGATGAATCTGTGAACACCTGAAAGCAGGCTTAGACTAACACACAAAAAAACCCCACAACACCAACCCACTGCCTGATGAAAATATTCTCCAAAATATGTCTGGTCCTTGGAAACACTGACCAGTTGGGAAAAGAAAACTGCTCCTTGGAGAAGATTATCATTTACGAGTCACATTCAGGGCCTGGGGCTCAGCCAGCCTGCTGCTAAGTTTACAACCTCAGCCACCTCCCATCATGGCCCGAACTGACCCACCTTCCAACCTGGCTGGGTGACAGCGAATGGGCTGTGATTAGATGCCACTAATAAAAGATCATTGAAACCTTCAGAGACAAATGGTACTTACTAGCCAATTGTTGCTGCCCTTATTTTCAAAAAATGTACTTCCTGTACCAAGGGCTTTCACTCTGAATAGCTCAGCAGGGCTTTTCCTGTAGACTTATTGCACTTTAAAAATGTAAAATCTGCATAGATCATCATGCAGAGAGGGCCACAAGGAGAGGAAAGAGAAAGAAAGGTACAGGCTGGGGGTAACGTCAGGAAAGGAACAGATAGGACAGTTACAGTTAGACGAAAGATGCATGAAAAAGGAGAGAAACAGAAATAAAGTGCAAAGGGGAAGCAAAGGGTGTCACTCCAGTTAATTCAGCAGTGCAGAGATATCATCCACCGCTTCTGATTAATTGCAGGGATAATTATAATATTTGCAAAAGGGAAGGCGAAGGATTTCTCTCTGCTGGAACTGAATCTCCTTTTTCAGCACTGTCCTGTGGAAGGGAGCCTGCCCTGGGCACAAGCTCGCAGTTGATGCACGATGCATCTTTCAAACGCAGGCTCCCTATCCAAGACAACCACTTGATCTTCCTAAAGAGCTGCAAACCCCCATAGGAAAAATGACCAAAGACTTTCTGTGGATTTAGAGCAAACTCTCATAAACAAAGTGTCTTCCACAGCAGTTTGTGCAGCGCAAACGGCAGCCGTGGTGTGTTAAACACCTTCGCACACCTCGACGAAGTCCAGGCATCGCTCCCCTCGATAGCCAAGGAGCCGGTTAGCCTGGATGACGGTCTGCAGCGCTCGTGGCTTGTTCTTCCTTTTTGTTTTCTAAATCAAAATGACATTGAAGACAGAAAATCTGTCGCAGTGCAAGGACGAGAGTGCCCTCTATTGTCATCTTCCCTCCTTCCTCTGAGGGCTCTGAAGGCCTCTGCCTCCCTGCCTCTCTTTTAATTTCTTTTCCTTGATGCACAGTGATGGCAACTCCTCAAAATTTAATATAATCCAAGTGTAAGCAGTATCTCCCCAGGTGAAAATTAAACAGGGGACACGGCAGCAGCAGGATTTCAGATGCACCTCATCCGTGACGAGGTCAGAGCCACACAAACTGGCCTAAGAGTGAACACTGGGTGTAAAAATGGAGTGAGGTGCAAAAATTGATTAAATTGAACAGCTTAGACCTTAACCACAGGCCCCTTACAGGCCCTGGGGCCTCCAGCGGGCCTCGCTGGGCCTGGGCCAGGCATGGAGGGGCACGCAGCGCCTCGCCCTCGCCTCCCGGGCAGGAACCGAGCTTTAGTCCTGTCAGGATCCTCTGGTATTTCCAAAATAAACAGGAAAAAGCGTTACTGCGCGCAGGTAGGGGGTTTCCTCAGCACAAAGGAGAGCCAGAGCGCAATGTAGAGACTTCAGCCCATCTTTATTCTCACCACATGCACACGCGAACTGCAACAGGCACCAC